>NC_034187.2:89396593-89581593 GCF_002021735.2 Oncorhynchus kisutch
GTATTATGTTCTAACGAGTTTAGTTGTACAATGGTTAGAAATAGCCAATGGGTTTTGAAATGCAGGGGTTGAAAATTACAGGCCTCATCTTTTTAAGTGGGAGAACTTGCACAATTGGTGGCTGACTAAATACTTTTTTGCCCCACTGTATACAGGGGGTACCGGTACTGAGTCAATGTGTGGAGGTACATGTTAGTTGAGGTAATTTGTACATGTAGGTAGGGATGAAGTGACTCTGCATAGATAATTAACAGCGAGAGTAGCATCAGCGTAAGAAAAAGGGAGGTGGTCAATGCAAATATCCCAGGTAGCCATCTGATTAGATGTTCAGGAGTCTTATGGCTTGGGGGTAGAAGCTGTTAAGAAGAAGCCTTTTGGACCTAGACATGGCGCTGTGGTACCGCTTGCCGTGCGGTAGCAGAGAAAACAGTCTATGACTAGGGTGGCTGGAGTCTTTGGCCAATTTAGGGCCTTCCTCTGACACCACCTGATATAGAGGTCCTGGATGGCAGGAAGCTTGGCCCCAGTGATGTACTGGGCTGTACGCACTACCCTCTGTAGTGCCTTACAGTCGGAGGCCGAGCAGTTGTCATACCAGGCAGTGATGCAACCAGTCAGGATGCTCTTGATGTCATTCCTCCTGGGGGGGGAATAGGTTTTGTCGTGCCCTCTTCACGACTGTCTTGGTGTGCTTGGACCATGTTAGTTTGTTGGTGATGTGGACACCAAGGAACTTGAAGCTCTCAACTTGCTCCACTGCAGCCCCGTCGACGAGAATGTGGGCGTGCTCGGTCCTCTTTTTCCCGCAGTCCACGATCAACTTCTTTGTCTTGATCACGTTGAGGGAGAGGTTGTTGTCTCTGCCCTCCTCCCTATAGGCTGTCCCATTCTTGTTGGTGATCAGGCCTACCACCGTTGTGTTGTCTGCAAACTTAATGATGTTGGAGTCATGCTTGGCCACGCAGTCATGGGTGAACAGGGAGTACAGGAGGGGACTAAGCACGCACCCGAGGGGCTCCCGTGTTGAGGATCAGCTTGGCAGACGTGTTGTTGCCTACTCTTACCCCCTGGGGGTGGCCCGTCAGGATGTCCAGGATCCAGTTGCAGAGGGAGGTGTTTAGTCCCAGGGTCCTTAGCTTAGTGATGAGCTTTGAACGCTGAGCTGTAGTCAATGAATAGCATTCTCACGTAGGTGTTCCTTTTGTCCAGGTGGGAAAGGGCAGTGCAAGAGAACCAAGCATATCTGTCAACACACCTTCATTAATGTGGTGTCTGTAGACCCACCTCCACCCCACCTTAATTTATTAGATCTCCACCCCCAACGAATAGCAGGTGAATAGCAAAGGTGTTTCTAACATGTATTGAGTCAGGGGGTTGAAAACTTGTCTAATCAAGATATATTCCTGTTTCATTTATTTACAAATGTTACAACTGTCCTCCCACTTTGACAGAGTATTTGTGTAGATTGTTGACAAAAAATGACAATTCAATCCATTTGAATCCCACTTTGTAACAACAAAATGTGGAAAGGTGTGAACACTTTCTGGAAACACTGGAGAGCACTGCCTTTGACCAGAAGGAAGTTCACTATAATGGAAATTGGTTGTAATTTGGGAGAATCTCAATTGAATACTTCTCGCGTCCTTTCTCCTCGCCTCCTTCTCAAAACCAATTGGAGGAGGTCAGAGGGGATGGATCTCTGGCTTTCTCATCCAATGGGTTTTGAGGATAGGTGAGAGAACGCGAGGAGTATACATTTGAGATTCTCCGCATATATCGAGTTCCACACAGGCGGTGGATTAACTATCCTGGATTGACCTGGAATTCACAAGGGACTTTTGTTTAACCAAGATCTATTTTTAAGCCAATACATTTACAAGATGTCAGACTGGCCCTAGCCTTGGCAGGACCAGTTTTGCCTCAAATATTTTGGCCCTCATGTGGAAAGCACTAAAAGCTCATTTCTGCTCGCTGTTGAGTACAATCTGGACTGGACTGGTCTGTGTTGTTTAACTTATCGTTATGGTTCAAAACAAATTGACCTTCTACACCTGCATTGCTTGCTGTTTGGGGTTTTATTCTGGGTTTTCTGTACAGCACTTTGAGATATCAGCTGATGTACGAAGGGCTATATAAATCAATTTGATTTGACCTATTCTAATTTTTGCTATGAAGAAATATCGACTAACCTTGACTCTTGATTTTCTGTTGTTTTGAAGTAGTCCATGACAGGCAATGGACATCACTATAATGTGTGTCAGCTCTCTACTTTATCAAAGCACACAGGAAATGTTTATTTTATTATGACATAAGACCAGTCACATGTCATTCCTGCTAAAGGCACAGTAGGCCACTACAGTGACGCAGTATGTTCTAAATCATAACTAGTATATTATTATAGCATCCTCATCTACTTCTGATTCTATTTCATTAATCAAACCTCAGAAGCATGACTTCAGTGTGTATGTAATGTTGAGTGTATCTTCTCAGTAAACATGTCCACACTGGCACCATGTGGGCTATTATATTGGTCTCACGTAGGCTGCCAACATTGGGCCGATGTGCCTTTGTACATCAGCTCCACATCAAGCCCCATGGTCAGCCCTCACTTCTCCTGATATAGTCCACTCTTTTGTATCAGCTGCCTGTTACATTATATTTTTTGATACAAAGTTGTTACTATCATATATCCGCGTTGGACTGGCGTGGGCTAAGCCGCGTTGGACTGGCGTGGGCTTGGTGTGGGACAGTGGCATCATTAGGCCAGCCCTGAACGTTTTGATGGTCAAATATTAGTTTCCATAACCACACATCACTTGAGCTATGCAGTAAAAAAAATGTTTTCATGACAAAAAAAATGTACAATACAATATACGTAATGTGCTCGTCACGACTTCCGCCGAAGTCGGGTCCTCTCCTTGTTCGGGCGTTGCCGGTCTTCTAGCCATCATCGATCCACTTTTCATTTTTGATGTGTTTTTGTCTTGTTTTTCCTCACACCTGGTTTCAATTTTAAATTTTAAATTTTTATTTCACCTTTATTTAACCAGGTAGGCTAGTTGAGAACAAGTTCTCATTTACAATTGCGACCTGGCCAAGATAAAGCATAGCAGTGTGAACAGACAACACAGAGTTAGACATGGAGTAAACAATTAACAAGTCAATAACACAGTAGAAAAAAAAGGAGGAGTCTATATACATTGTGTGCAAAAGGCATTTTATTTTATTTATTTAACCTTTATTTAACCAGGTAGGCAAGTTGAGAACACCTTTATTTAACCAGGTAGGCTAGTTGAGAACACCTTTATTTAACCAGGTAGGCAAGTTGAGAACACCTTTATTTAACCAGGTAGGCAAGTTGAGAACACCTTTATTTAACCAGGTAGGCTAGTTGAGAACACCTTTATTTAACCAGGGAGGCTAGTTGAGAACACCTTTATTTAACCAGGTAGGCAAGTTGAGAACACCTTTATTTAACCAGGTAGGCAAGTTGAGAACACCTTTATTTAACCAGGTAGGCTAGTTGAGAACACCTTTATTTAACCAGGTAGGCTAGTTGAGAACACCTTTATTTAACCAGGTAGGCAAGTTGAGAACACCTTTATTTAACCAGGGAGGCTAGTTGAGAACACCTTTATTTAACCAGGTAGGCAAGTTGAGAACAAGTTCTCATTTACAATTGCGACCTGGCCAAGATAAAGCAAAGCAGTTCGACAGATACAGCGACACAGAGTTACACATGGAGTAAAACAAACATACAGTCAATAATGCAGTATAAACAAGTCTATATACAATGTGAGCAAATGAGGTGAGAAGGGAGGTAAAGGCAAAAAAGGCCATGATGGCAAAGTAAATACAATATAGCAAGTAAAACACTGGAATGGTAGTTTTGCAATGGAAGAATGTGCAAAGTAGAAATAAAAATAATGGGGTGCAAAGGAGCAAAATAAATAAATTAATTAAAATTAAATACAGTTGGGAAAGAGGTAGTTGTTTGGGCTAAATTATAGGTGGGCTATGTACAGGTGCAGTAATCTGTGAGCTGCTCTGACAGTTGGTGCTTAAAGCTAGTGAGGGAGATAAGTGTTTCCAGTTTCAGAGATTTTTGTAGTTCGTTCCAGTCATTGGCAGCAGAGAACTGGAAGGAGAGGCGGCCAAAGAAAGAATTGGTTTTGGGGGTGACTAGAGAGATATACCTGCTGGAGCGTGTGCTACAGGTGGGAGATGCTATGGTGACCAGCGAGCTGAGATAAGGGGGGACTTTACCTAGCAGGGTCTTGTAGATGACATGGAGCCAGTGGGTTTGGCGACGAGTATGAAGCGAGGGCCAGCCAACGAGAGCGTACAGGTCGCAATGGTGGGTAGTATATGGGGCTTTGGTGATAAAACGGATTGCACTGTGATAGACTGCATCCAATTTGTTGAGTAGGGTATTGGAGGCTATTTTGTAAATGACATCGCCAAAGTCGAGGTTTGGTAGGATGGTCAGTTTTACAAGGGTATGTTTGGCAGCATGAGTGAAGGATGCTTTGTTGCAAAATAGGAAGCCAATTCTAGATTTAACTTTGGATTGGAGATGTTTGATATGGGTCTGGAAGGAGAGTTTACAGTCTAACCAGACACCTAAGTATTTGTAGTTGTCCACGTATTCTAAGTCAGAGCCGTCCAGAGTAGTGATGTTGGACAGGCGGGTAGGTGCAGGTAGCGATCGGTTGAAGAGCATGCATTTAGTTTTACTTGTATTTAAGAGCAATTGGAGGCCACGGAAGGAGAGTTGTATGGCATTGAAGCTTGCCTGGAGGGTTGTTAACACAGTGTCCAAAGAAGGGCCGGAAGTATACAGAATGGTGTCGTCTGCGTAGAGGTGGATCAGGGACTCACCAGCAGCAAGAGCGACCTCATTGATGTATACAGAGAAGAGAGTCGGTCCAAGAATTGAACCCTGTGGCACCCCCATAGAGACTGCCAGAGGTCCGGACAGCAGACCCTCCGATTTGACACACTGAACTCTATCAGAGAAGTAGTTGGTGAACCAGGCGAGGCAATCATTTGAGAAACCAAGGCTGTCGAGTCTGCCGATGAGGATGTGGTGATTGACAGAGTCGAAAGCCTTGGCCAGATCAATGAATACGGCTGCACAGTAATGTTTCTTATCGATGGCGGTTAAGATATCGTTTAGGACCTTGAGCGTGGCTGAGGTGCACCCATGACCAGCTCTGAAACCAGATTGCATAGCAGAGAAGGTATGGTGAGATTCGAAATGGTCGGTAATCTGTTTGTTGACTTGGCTTTCGAAGACCTTAGAAAGGCACGGTAGGATAGATATAGGTCTGTAGCAGTTTGGGTCAAGAGTGTCCCCCCCTTTGAAGAGGGGGATGACCGCAGCTGCTTTCCAATCTTTGGGAATCTCAGACGACACGAAAGAGAGGTTGAACAGGCTAGTAATAGGGGTGGCAACAATTTCGGCAGATAATTTTAGAAAGAAAGGGTCCAGATTGTCTAGCCCGGCTGATTTGTAGGGGTCCAGATTTTGCAGCTCTTTCAGAACATCAGCTGAATGGATTTGGGAGAAGGAGAAATGGGGAAGGCTTGGGCGAGTTGCTGTTGGGGATGCAGTGCTGTTGTCCGGGGTAGGAGTAGCCAGGTGGAAAGCATGGCCAGCCGTAGAAAAATGCTTATTGAAATTCTCAATTATGGTGGATTTATCAGTGGTGACAGTGTTTCCTATCTTCAGTGCAGTGGGCAGCTGGGAGGTGTTCTTATTCTCCATGGACTTTACAGTGTCCCAGAACTTTTTTGAGTTAGTGTTGCAGGAAGCAAATTTCTGCTTGAAAAAGTTAGCCTTGGCTTTTCTAACTGCCTGTGTATAATGGTTTCTAGCTTCCCTGAACAGCTGCATATCACGGGGGCTGTTCGATGCTAATGCAGAACGCCATAGGATGTTTTTGTGTTGGTTAAGGGCAGTCAGGTCTGGGGAGAACCAAGGGCTATATCTGTTCCTGGTTCTAAATTTCTTGAATGGGGCATGTTTATTTAAGATGGTTAGGAAGGCATTTAAAAAAAAATTACCAGGCATCCTCTACTGACGGGATGAGATCAATATCCTTCCAGGATACCCCGGCCAGGTCGATTAGAAAGGCCTGCTCGCAGAAGTGTTTCAGGGAGCATGAGGAGGTAGGCGAATAATAAAAATTTTGCAGATTAACACTGGAGTGATAAATTATCAGATGGTCATGTACAGGTAGAGATATTGATGTGCAAAAGAGCAGAAAAGTAAATAAATAAAAACAGTATGGGGATGAGGTAGGTGAAAACGGGTAGGCTATTTACCAATAGACTATGTACAGCTGCAGCGATCGGTTAGCTGCTCAGATAGCTGATGTTTGAAGTTGGTGAGGGAGATAAAAGTCTCCAACTTCAGCGATTTTTGCTATTCGTTCCAGTCACAGGCAGCAGAGTACTGGAACGAAAGGCGGCCAAATGAGGTGTTGGCTTTAGGGATGATCAGTGAGATACACCTGCTGGAGCGCGTGCTACGGATGGGTGTTGCCATCGTGACCAGTGAACTGAGATAAGGCGGAGCTTTACCTAGCATGGACTTGTAGATGACCTGGAGCCAGTGGGTCTGGCGACGAATATGTAGCGAGGGCCAGCCGACTAGAGCATACAAGTCGCAGTGGTGGGTGGTATAAGGTGCTTTAGTGACAAAACGGATGGCACTGTGATAGACTGCATCCAGTTTGCTGAGTAGAGTGTTGGAAGCCATTTTGTAGATGACATCGCCGAAGTCGAGGATCGGTAGGATAGTCAGTTTTACTAGGGTAAGCTTGGCGGCGTGAGTGAAGGAGGCTTTGTTGCGGAATAGAAAGCCGACTCTTGATTTGATTTTCGATTGGAGATGTTTGATATGAGTCTGGAAGGAGAGTTTGCAGTCTAGCCAGACACCTAGGTACTTATAGATGTCCACATATTCAAGGTCGGAACCATCCAGGGTGGTGATGCAGGTCGGTCGGGTGCAGGCAGCGATCGGTTGAAAAGCATGCATTTGGTTTTACTAGCGTTTAAGAGCAGTTGGAGGCCACGGAAGGAGTGTTGTATGGCATTGAAGCTCGTTTGGAGGTTAGATAGCACAGTGTCCAATGACGGGCCGAAAGTATATAGAATGGTGTTCGTCTGCGTAGAGGTGGATCAGGGAATCGCCCGCAGCAAGAGCAACATCATTGATATATACAGAGAAAAGAGTCGGCCCGAGAATTGAACCCTGTGGCACCCCCATAGAGACTGCCAGAGGACCGGACAGCATGCCCTCCGATTTGACACACTGAACTCTGTCTGCAAAGTAATTGGTGAACCAGGCAAGGCAGTCATCCGAAAAACCGAGGCTACTGAGTCTGCCGATAAGAATATGGTGATTGACAGAGTCGAAAGCCTTGGCAAGGTCGATGAAGACGGCTGCACAGTACTGTCTTTTATCGATGGCGGTTATGATATCGTTTAGTACCTTGAGTGTGGCTGAGGTGCACCCGTGACCGGCTCGGAAACCAGATTGCACAGCGGAGAAGGTACGGTGGGATTCGAGATGGTCAGTGACTTGTTTGTTGACTTGGCTTTCGAAGACCTTAGATAGGCAGGGCAGGATGGATATAGGTCTGTAACAGTTTGGGTCCATGGTGTCTCCCCCTTTGAAGAGGGGGATGACTGCAGCAGCTTTCCAGTCCTTGGGGATCTCAGACGATATGAAAGAGAGGTTGAACAGGCTGGTAATAGGGGTTGCGACAATGGTGGCAGATAGTTTCAGAAATAGAGGGTCCAGATTGTCAAGCCCAGCTGATTTGTACGGGTCCAGGTTTTGCAGCTCTTTCAGAACATCTGCTATCTGGATTTGGGTAAAGGAGAACCTGGAGAGGCTTGGGTGGGGAAAGCGGGGGGGGGGGGGCGGAGCTGTGGTTGGAGTAGCCAGGCGGAAGGCATGGCCAGCCGTTGAGAAATGCTTATTGAAGTTTTCGATAATCATGGATTTATCGGTGGTGACCGTGTTACCTAGCCTCAGTGCAGTGGGCAGCTGGGAGGAGGTGCTCTTGTTCTCCATGGACTTCACAGTGTCCCAGAACTTTTTGGAGTTGGAGCTACAGGATGCAAACTTCTGCCTGAAGAAGCTGGCCTTAGCTTTCCTGACTGACTGCGTGTATTGGTTCCTGTCTTCCCTGAACAGTTGCATATCACGGGGACTGTTCGATGCTATTGCAGTCCGCCACAGGATGTTTTTGTGCTGGTCGAGGGCAGTCAGGTCTGGAGTGAACCAAGGGCTGTATCTGTTCTTAGTTCTGCATTTTTTGAATGGAGCATGCTTATCTAAAATGGTGAGGAAGTTACTTTTAAAGAATGAACAGGCATCCTCAACTGACGGGATGAGGTCAATGTCCTTCCAGGATACCCGGGCCAGGTCGATTAGAAAGGCCTGCTCACAGAAGTGTTTTAGGGAGCGTTTGACAGTGATGAGGGGTGGTCGTTTGACTGCGGCTCCGTAGCGGATACAGGCAATGAGGCAGTGATCGCTGAGATCCTGGTTGAAGACAGCGGAGGTGTATTTGGAGGGCCAGTTGGTCAGGATGACGTCTATGAGGGTGCCCTTGTTTACAGAGTTAGGGTTGTACCTGGTGGGTTCCTTGATGATTTGTGTGAGATTGAGGGCATCTAGCTTAGATTGTAGGACTGCCGGGGTGTTAAGCATATCCCAGTTTAGGTCACCTAACAGAACAAACTCTGAAGCTAGATGGGGGGCGATCAATTCACAAATGGTGTCCAGGGCACAGCTGGGAGCTGAGGGGGGTCGGTAGCAGGCGGCAACAGTGAGAGACTTATTTCTGGAGAGAGTAATTTTCAAAATTAGTAGTTCGAACTGTTTGGGTATGGACCTGGAAAGTATGACATTACTTTGCAGGCTATCTCTGCAGTAGACTGCAACTCCTCCCCCTTTGGCAGTTCTATCTTGACGGAAGATGTTATAGTTGGGTATGGAAATCTCTGAATTTTTGATGGCCTTCCTGAGCCAGGATTCAGACACAGCAAGGACATCAGGGTTAGCAGAGTGTGCTAAAGCAGTGAGTAAAACAAACTTAGGGAGGAGGCTTCTGATGTTGACATGCATGAAACCAAGGCTTTTTCGATCACAGAAGTCAACAAATGAGGGTGCCTGGGGACATGCAGGGCCTGGGTTTACCTCCACATCACCCGCGGAACAGAGAAGGAGTAGTATGAGGGTGCGGCTAAAGGCTATCAAAACTGGTCGCCTAGAGCGTTGGGGACAGAGAATAAGAGGAGCAGGTTTCTGGGCATGGTAGAATATATTCAGGGCATAATGCGCAGACAGGGGTATGGTGGGGTGCGGGTACAGCGGAGGTAAGCCCAGGCACTGGGTGATGATGAGAGAGGTTGTATCTCTGGACATGCTGGTTGTAATGGGTGAGACCACCGCATGTGTGGGAGGTGGGACAAAGGAGTTATCAGGGGTGTGAAGGGTGGAACTAGGGGCTCCATTGTGAACTAAAACAATGATAACTAACCTGAACAACAGTATACAAGGCATATTGACATTTGAGAGAGACATACAGCGAGGCATACAGTAATCACAGATGTTGAATTGGGAAATCTAGCTAAAACAGTAGGTGAGACAACAACAGCTAGTCAGCTAGCACAACAACAGCAGGTAAAATGGAGTTGACTAGGCAACGGGGCCAACAGATAAAACAAACAAGCAGAATGGAGTACCGTGATAAATGGACAGTCCAGCGTGCATCAGCTATGTAGCCAAGAGGTCAGTGTCCAGGGGGCAGCGGTGGATGGGGCAGGGAAGCTGGACTGGCGAGTGTTATCCAGGTTAAAGAAAAACTAACAATGACTAGATCGCTTGTAGCTAGTTAGCTGGTTAGCTTCTGGAGGTTCTTGAGTGTGTTCTAAAAATTAAAAATAATAGCGATTCCGTATCACATTGGGTGAGGCAGGTTTCCGGAAGGTATAAACAAATTAAAAATCAAAAAGAGATAGAAAGTAAATATGGGTCCAGTGAGTGTTTGGGGCGCGGCGATTCAGACGGTTAGCAGGCCTGTGCTAACAAGCTAACAGTTCGTAGGCCCGGGCTAAACAAGGTAGCAGTTATGTATCCCTCTGTTCCCCCCATGTCTTGGTGTGGGATTCTGTAAGGGGTGCGTAACCAGTGGCAGGGAAGTCAGACGCAGGAGAGCAGAACATGGTAATAGCCGGAGCAGTTTAATAGCAAAACCAACGGCATAAAAATAACAAAATATTGGGTACAAAAACCCATCACGTACAATAAACAATCCCACACAAAGACATGGGGGGAGACGGGGGTTAAATACACAAGTGATTGAGGGAATTGAAACCAGGTGTGAAGAAAAACGAGACAAAACACATGGAAAATGAAAAGTGGATCGATGATGGCTAGAAGACCGGCGACGCCGCCCGAACAAGGAGAGGACCCTACTTCGGCGGAAGTCATGACAGTGCTGCAAGAAGCCCCTGGCGGGACCGGTGCCTGCTGTGATTTGTCGTAATTTCACACCGCGCGGGACCGCTCACGTCCCTTGACCCCTTCCCACCGTTTAGACGCCAATGTCCTCACTCAGCAAAACGTCTGTGACTCCGTCTGCAGTATAGCACAGGGCAAATATACACATTTCTTACGCAACTTTTTACGAAAGAAAGGCAACAAAAAAATGCATGCTGGTTGAGGCAGCAGTAAATTCGGTGGAGGGCAGAACTACTTTATCTAGTCTGCCTCAACATAACGCAAATAAACTAGCGTTAGCGATCAGCACCCTTAAGCTATTGGGTGTCAAGAGTCATTTAACAATATATTTAGTGAATTGGCAAGCTAAGGATGTTGATATTAGGTCAAGTGTTTACTTCTAGCGAGTGTATTTGATGGGATTCGTTTCTGTAGGTAGCTACTGGCTGGCTGGCTAGCTGACACCAAAAGAGATACGTTTTTCTGACAGCGACACAGTGCCCCCCTGTGGACTGATCTTTACTACAACATATTTAACCCGGTTTCAAATTACCAGTGTTGAGGTGGAAGAACTGACAACATTCATTTAATTATAGAGGTCATAACCTAATCCATTCTGCAGATCAATATGTTTGGTTCATGTCTGTTATTTCCATATAGGCAATATTAAAACTATGTAAAAAAAATTGATTAAATTATTTAATTGAGCTTTTATTTGCATTACTCTTGTTATTAATTTATCTACTCCATGTGTATATGACAAACTAAATTCAACTTAGAAGGGACAGGGCAGCCAGAAAGACCAGGGAAAAGAGTCAGCTTTGTGCTTAGATTGGAAGTGAACAAAACTTGTTCAAATGTTATGTAATGTAAAAATCTCCCAGCTGGTAGAACTGATGAAATGAATCATTACATTCTACAGGTCATTTTTATTGGGCTCATGTCTCTTTATATTCATATAGACTCCAGGCTATGTAGCTTCTCATCTGTTATGTTTGGAGTTGTGTTGCTCTGTTATGTGGACACTTGAATTTCTCTTTACAGTTGAGTTGCCCTGTTTGTGTCGGTATACAGTAACTTTAAAGAACAACTGCCCCTAAAAATCAACTTTAATTTAGAAAATGGACCATGTGGCATCGATATGAACCAGAAACATCTATTCTACTGTCAAAATTGCCTACAAAGTGTAAATAGGATCATTTTGGTCATAAAGTCAGTTCAAAACGTGTGACCTTGACTGCATCATAACGTAAATGAAGGTTGGGTTTGTTTCAATTCTGCCCACATGACAAAAGCTGGCAGGACAGTATTCATCAATTCTGCCCACATGACCACAGCTAGCAGGACAGTATTCATCAATTCTGCCCACATGACCACAGCTGGCAGGACAGTATTCATCAATTCTGTCCACATGACCACAGCTGGCAGGACAGTATTCATCAATTCTGCCCACATGACCACAGCTGGCAGGACAGTATTCATCAATTCTGCCCACATGACCACAGCTGGCAGGACAGTATTCATCAATTCTGCCCACATGACCACAGCTGGCAGGACAGTATTCATCAATTCTGCCCACATGACCACAGCTGGCAGGACAGTATTCATCAATTCTGCCCACATGACCACAGCTGGCAGGACAGTATTCATCAATTCTGCCCACATGACCACAGCTGGCAGGACAGTATTCATCAATTCTGCCCACATGACCACAGCTGGCAGGACAGTATTCATCAATTCTGCCCACATGACCACAGCTGGCAGGACAGTATTCATCAATTCTGCCCACATGACCACAGCTGGCAGGACATTATTCATCAATTATGCCCACAGCTGGCAGGACAGTATTCATCAATTATGCCCACAGCTGGCAGGACAGTATTCATCAATTATGCCCACATGACCACAGCTGGCAGGACAGTATTCATCAATTATGCCCACAGCTGGCAGGACAGTATTCATCAATTCTGCCCACATGATCACAGCTGGCAGGACAGTATTCATCAATTCTGCCCACATGACCACAGCTGTCAGGACAGTATTCATCAAATCTGCCCACATGACCACAGCTGGTAGGACAGTATTCATCAATTCTGTCCACATGGTCACAGCTGGCAGGACAGTATTAATCAATTCAGAGTGCAGCTGCATATGACCTGATAATTTACTACAGGCATTACTTGGGTTGACTTTGGATATCCCTATGGTGTGATTTAGGGACCATGTGTAAATTACACAATGTATATGGGACAATATGTTAAAAATCCAATAGCTCCAAATTACAATGACTTAAAAACCTCAAACCAACCAAAATTAATATACAGATATTGAAAGCATTAGAACTAAAAAGGTGTGCAACATGAAAAGTCACATTTACATTGTGTCATTTATTGACAGTCCCTAACTAGCCCCTGAGCTAGGGTTCAAAGTCACAAACCAGCCAGGCTCAAGCTAAATGGCGAAATAAATTTGACCAACTCTTCCCACCTACAAATACAGGAGACACCCACATCAAACCACACCGATATCAACTCGTGTTTGAATGTAGTCATGGCTACGAGCATTTCAAAATCAGGAAGTATAGTTGCCCTTTAAAACTAACTAATGACATATTGCAGCTCTACTTTGCTACATTTCAGATTAGACAAGAGCCCTATTTCGCACAGGACTAGTTGGTTATGGAATTATTACTCCAGAATGTGTTATTCCAGAGGACGATTAGCACAGGATCAGTTAGCTTTTTTGCTCAAACCGTGAGCAACACCTGTCAAACACAGACATTTCTCTCAAAACACAGGGATGTCAATTTGCACGGGTCTAGTATTATCAGAGGACCTTGGAATTGGCCCAAAAAAACAGTAGATTATTCTGGTTGGAATTGTGACTCCATGTAAAAACTACTGATGTGGCAGATTCGGACAGGACTAAAATCACAGATGTGTTTTGTGCTTGTGCACATAATTCCATTACTTGACCTCCCCCAGTAAAACTAATCCTGTCTGATGACCTGACCTCCCCCAGTAAAACTAATCCTGTCTGATGACCTGACCTCCCCCAGTAAAACTAATCCTGTCTGATGACCTGACCTCCCCCAGTAAAACTAATCCTGTCTGATGACCTGACCTCCCCCAGTAAAACTAATCCTGTCTGATTACCTGACCTCCCCCAGGAAAACTAATCCTGTCTGATTACCTGACCTCCCCCAGGAAAACTAATCCTGTCTGATTGCCTGACCTCCTCCAGGAAAACTAATCCTGTCTGATTACCTGACCTCCCCCAGTAAAACTAATCCTGTCTGATTACCTGACCTCCCCCAGTAAAACTAATCCTGTCTGAATGAAGAGAACAGGTGACAGCAGCAACTGGTAGGATGACTGACCCAGACAGGTGCAAAACAAGTTAAGCTACCCCAGTATTCCCTTGACCGTTTCAGATTGCAAAACTAAAGAGACACGCCAGAGAAGACAGAAGAATAGGATATCTGCTGTTGGAGTACTGTTTTCTGTGACAGATGGGAAGGTGCAAGTTACCTGAAAATGATCTAATCTCTCAGTGATTAATCTCAAAGCGCTCCAAATTCATGCATTTTGCATTCCTTTTTTTTTTGCCAGTGGAGAATGCATGCAAACCCCCCTACTGGCTTTGGGCTAAGCCCCCAATGTCCGTGTTGGGCTCGGTGTGGGCTAGGGTTTAACATGGGTAACCGGGATCTTGGGAACACTTCACATTTTCCCCAAAAAATAAACCCGGGAAATAACACAAATTCCCCATGTAAGCATTAATGCAATTCTACAAAAAAACATGAGAAGCATCAGATTAGCAAAAAACTAAATCTCCCATTATCCAAACAGGTTGTCATGGAAGCCTAGTGGGTTAACTCCCTTTACCATTGTAAAGGACTAATCAATGGAAAATAAAATAGACAAACTACAATCACGTATATCCTACCAACGGGACATTAAAAGCTGGAATATCTGATGTTTCACTGAGTCGTGGCTTAACGACATTCATTCATTTGTTTTATTTAACCTTTATTTAACTAGGCAAGTCAGTTAAGATCAAATTCTTATTTACAGTGACGGCCTACCAAAAGGAAAAAGGCCTCCTGAATAAAAATATAGGACAACACACACATCACAACAAGAGACAACACTACATAAAAGAGAGACCTAAGACAACAACATGGTAGCAACACCACATGGTAGCAACACCACATGGTAGCAACACCACATGGCAGCAAAACCACATGGTAGCAGCACAGGTTACAAACATTATTGGAAACAGACAACAGCACAAAAGTCAAGAAGGTAGAGACAACAATACATCACACAAAGCAGCCACAACTGTCAGTAAGAGTGTCTATGTCTTTGCATTAAGAGTGAGATAAAACTGTCCAGTTTGAGTATTTGTTGCAGCTAGGGGTCGCGGCCCCATGTGGCATTGCCTAATATGAAAATGGAGTCGCGGGAGAATTTCCAAAATCCCCAAAAATATGAGCGCCCTTAGATCACGGCTGTACTTGACCATTGTACTTGAAACATTGAATCATTGAATGACTAGGCATGATACACTATGAAACCACACACTATTGCAGAGACTTTGATATTACCGGCTGCAATTGATATGGTGAAAACAATGTGTGTGGAGGCAGAGGGACAGAAACTCACACCAATACCTTTGTCAGCAAACACAAAGAATGTATGCTATTGCTAGCAATCAAGAGAAAACGGACTGAATGACTCAAACTCCCCAGATTATACTCTCCAAATGGACGTTAGCTGTGAGGGCCCAGATGACCATGCATTGACTTTTGTTGACTATTCATGAGGACATATTGTTCTGTCTCACGATTCGGGAGCATGAAACGGTATATGGGATGTTCCTTGTGCTGCGTGGCTATATTGATGAAAAACAGAATCCATATGCCATCAAATGGTGGGCTTTTGCAGATGTGCCTCATCTTTGGCGGGGCGGTGGGCAGCCCTCTGCACTAGTTATGAATGTGTTTCCTTCTGCCATATGGACACATTGGCTGATACACCGAGAACAACTGGCAGCAAAAGAACTGAGCACAGAACTAGGAGACATACTGCAGCAGGTAACTTCCACTGTGCCCAAGCATGTTCACTAAACTACACAGCCAAAATAATATGGACACCTGCACGAACATCTCATTCCAAAATCATGGGCATTAATATGGACTTGGGCACTGATGTTGGGCGATAAGGTCTGGCTCGCAGTCGCAGCCAATTCATCCTGAAGGTGTACAATGAGGGTTGAGGTCAGGGATCTGTGCGGTGATCTTAGGCTTGTGTGCGGCTGCTCAGCCATGGAAATCATGAAGCTCCCGATGAACAGTTCTTGTGCTGACGTTGCTTCCAGAGGCAGTTTGGAACTCTGTAGTGAGTGTTGCAATCGAGGTTCAGGTACGAGCTTCAGCACTCTGCAGTCCCGTTCTATGAGCTTGTGTGGCCTTCCACTTCACGGCTGAGCTGTTGTTCTCCTAGACATTTCCACTTCACAATAACAGCCCTTACAGTTGTCCAGAGCAGCTCTAGCAGGGCAGAAATTTGACAAACTGACTTGTTGGAAAGTTGGCATCCTATGACGGTGCCACATTGAAAGTCACTGAAGGCCATTCTACTGGCAATGTTTGTCTATGGAAATTGTATGGCTGTGTGCTCACATGTATACACCCGTCAGCAATGGGTATGGCTGAAATAGCCAAATCCACTCATTCGAAGGGTCTCCACTTTTTATTACAGTGCAAGTTCCCGTTCTAATGCTCTTATATGTTGTGGGGAACAGATGATCATTGTTCCCTTAATAAAATGCACCATTTACTGCATTTATAAACATGAGGTTAACATGCTATGTATCTCATAGAACGCTCATGTCTGCCTTTGTTAAATTTAGCCGTTCTGTAAAGTTAAGACCAATTTCCACTCATCTCAGGTCATTTGAAAAAACATGGTTTTAACTTTACCACTACTGTGCTAATTAGGGACTACACATTGGGCCATTCTCAGCTGGCAGGCTTCATGTCTTCCACCAGTTAATGACAACTTCCACCAATATCAGATAAAAAAAAAACATGAGCTGGCGCACACCCGGAATAGTAGTTTAGGTGGAGGTGCTGACTATCGTCCAATAAACTATCAAAAGAAAGTCGCACACTCCATGGGAAAACCTTCCTCGCAAGGGGGGGAAAACCTTCCTCGCAAGGGGGGGGGGGGAACCCTTCCTCGCAAGGGGGGGGGGAACCCTTCCTCGCAAGGGGGGGAACCCTTCCTCGCAAGGGGGGGAAACCTTCCTCGCAAGGGGGGGAAACCTTCCTCGCAAGGGGGGGAACCCTTCCTCGCAAGGGGGGGAACCCTTCCTCGCAAGGGGGGGAACCCTTCCTCGCAAGGGGGGGAACCCTTCCTCGCAAGGGGGGGAACCCTTCCTCGCAAGGGGGGGAAACCTTCCTCGCAAGGGGGGGAAACCTTCCTCGCAAGGGGGGGAAACCTTCCTCGCAAGGGGGGGAAACCTTCCTCGCAAGGGGGGGAAACCTTCCTCGCAAGGGGGGGAAACCTTCCTCGCAAGGGGGGGAAACCTTCCTCGCAAGGGGGGGAAACCTTCCTCGCAAGGGGGGGAAACCTTCCTCACAGGGGGGGGGAAACGTTCCTCACAGGGGGGGGAAACGTTGGTAAATACCCATTACATTGCTGGAAGAGTACACACGGAGTGTGCCACTTTATTTAGATCGTTTATAACTTCCACCAATATGACAACATCCAATCTTTTAAGAAGTTTAATTCAAGCAAACAAAGGTAAAGGTACATTTCACAACTCTGGGTTATTCAACATCCTGGCCACGTACACCCCAAACATTGATACATCTAAAAGGAATAAAACACCAGAAGGGAACGCTTTCTGGAAGCCCTCATTCCATCATATGGAATTCTCTAAAACACGGAAAAAGTTTCAAAATAAACATTTAACAAAGCCAGTGTGCTCTTCTCTAGGCCTGGCTGAAAGAAGAAGACTTGCCTTTTTAGAACAGGTTCTCTTTTTGCATTGTTTTGGTGTTAACTTTTCCCAAAGTTTCATCAGAATTATACTTTTTTAAAAGATGAAGTTCCAAGGTTCCCTGTGAAGACAGAAAAAGCATTCAGTCATAATCGTAGGTATACAACAAGTATCTGAGCATCAGATGACCAATGTATAATGCTGAGTGTAATGCTAGACCTGAAACAGGCCTACCTTGGGCTCAGACACTCGGCCTACCTGGGCTCAGACACTCGGCCCACCAGCAGAGTTGGGGACAGTCTTCTGGATTAATTCCTTGGCCTGGTGGGCCTGCAGCACAGCCACAGCCTCATCCACCTACCAGCAACATCAACCAGGTTAATAACAGCATCACCTATTACCACAGCTACAAACTCATCTGTACACTACAACAGAGCGGAGAGACTCGGGGAGCAGAACTGACCTTAGAGCGGAGAGACTCGGGGAGCAGAACTGACCTTAGAGCGGAGAGACTCGGGGAGCAGAACTGACCTTAGAGCGGAGAGACTCGGGGAGCAGAACTGACCTTAGAGCGGAGAGACTCGGGGAGCAGAACTGACCTTAGAGCGGAGAGACTCGGGGAGCAGAACTGACCTTAGAGCGGAGAGACTCGGGGAGCAGAACTGACCTTAGAGCGGAGAGACTCGGGGAGCAGAACTGACCTTAGAGCGGAGAGACTCGGGGAGCAGAACTGACCTTAGAGCGGAGAGACTCGGGGAGCAGAACTGACCTTAGAGCGGAGAGACTCGGGAGACTCCAGCATGTGAAGCAGTTCAGAGTTGTCTATCTCCAGCAGCATGCCAGTGATCTTCCCAGCCAGGCTGGGGTGCATGTTCTGGATGCACGGGAACAAGCGCTCACCTGGGGACAAACAGGGTTTTAGTGTCCTGGCTCAGAAACAGGAGGGAGATTGACAGTGTGGTGGGTTGAATGGATGTTAAGCCCAATTTTATGCAGTTTTATAACGCAGATCTGAACGGCTTTAAAATGTCTGCATGTCAAATCTTAGTGAAAGACTTGCGACGAGACGGATTCCGTTAGCCAATAAGAGAACACTGCGCTGACGTTCTGTGTTTGCTGCAGTAATAGCAGTGGTGTAAAGTTGTTAAGTAAAAATACTTGAATGTACTGAAGTAGTTTTTGGAGGCATCTGTACTTTACCATTTATATTTTTGACAACTTTTAATTTTCTTTATGAATGTAGTAAAGTATGTACTTTTTACTCCATACTTTTCCCATGACACTCAAAAAGTACATTTTGAATGCTTAGCAGGACAGGAAAATAGTCTAATTCACACACCTAAGAGAACATCCCTGGTCATCCCTACTGCCTCTGATCTGGAGGACTCACTAAACAGAGAACATCCCTGGTCATCCCTACTGCCTCTGATCTGGAGGACTCACTAAACAGAGAACATCCCTGGTCATCCCTACTGCCTCTGATCTGGAGGACTCACTAAACAGATATTTCGTTTCTAAATGATGTCTGAGTGTTGGAGCGTGCCCTGGCTATGTATAAAAAAAACGCGCCGTCTGGTTTGCTTAATATAAGGCATTTGAAATTATTTATACTTTTACTTTTGAGCAATTACATTTACTTTAGATAATTTTACTGAAGTCAGATAATCCTGGGTGACTCACTTTTACTTGAGTCATTTTCTATTAAGGTATCTTTACTTTTATACTCAAGTATGACAATTGGGTACTTTTTCTACCACTGAGTAAGAGCTAGTCTAGCTTGCTGATATTACTCTGGAAAGTCACAAAGCGTACCCTGTTTCTGGTGCATGTAGGGGTGGCAGGTAGCCTAGTGGTTAGAGCGTTGGGACAGTAACCGAAAGGTTGCTGGATCGAATCCCTGACCTAACAATGTAAAAATCATTCTGCCCCTGAACAAGGCAGTTAACCCACTGTTCCCCAGTAGGTCGTCATTGTAAATAAAACGTTGTTGTTAATTGGACTTGCCTTAAACATGTCATGAAACTCGTTTGCTACAACACCTTGCTACATAAAGTGACAACTATGTTTCATCACGTCATTGTTGAGGCCCCACGACCGTGGAAACTGTTGTATTGATCTGAATGCTTGGTGTTCAGTCCGCTAAAAGATAGTCTTGTCTGGGGTTGAGTTTACACTCACCCAACATCTGCTTCTGTTCCTGAGGTGGTGCAGCGGCCAGCATGGAGGCAGTCAGAGGGTCCTGGCCCTGCACATGGACAGCAGGCTACACACACAGACACAGGGTTAGAGAGAAAACACCAAGGTAATATTGACACTGTAGATAATATTTTTTTGTGGTCCCCTGTAAAGCCACGCGGTCCCCTAACGGAGTTGGTAGAGCATGGTGCTTGTAGTGGGTTCGATTCCCGGGACCACCCATAAACAAAATGTATGCACGTAAGTAACTTGATAAACTGATAAATGGCACATTATTATTTTCTAATACTGGATTCAGTTGACATTTGATAGGAGAGAGGAGGCATACCGGCTGCATAGTGACTTGGGTCTGTGAGTTAATATGGTTCTGTGGGTTGCGGACTCCTGTGGCGTACTTATACTGAGGCACGCCACGCACCGGGGCTCCACTCACTGGGGCCGAAGGGGCGCGGGGACCCATGGTCTGGGGGCCTGCAGAGGGGCAAGAAGAGATCATTTTGACGTTATTTTAAATGTAACGTCATAAAGCACCTAAATTCAATATAAATCCTGCATTAGCATGTACATAATGCAGAAGCACTACTACATATTACAAAGACATGGGCACAAATGAGTATCTCTCCAGGTTACTCACCCACGCTTCGCGTGGACATCATGCGAGGCATCTGGTTGGTTGGCCTCATAGGGCTGAAGCTGGGCTGTCTGGGTGTGGAAGGACGTATGGAGCCTGGCATGTTCTGGAAGTCTGAAGTCCCAACAATGTAATTTAGGAATACTTTTAACACTAAACTATTATTGTAGAAGTCAGTGGTCATATTGTAAAGTAGTTGAGGTTATGAGGGCGTACTACTCACGTTGAGGTCTCACACCCTGGGTGGCCCAGCGAGGGCTGGGTCTCAGCTGGGCTATCTGGTTGGCAGGGTAGTAAGCAGCTCTGTTATGAGCCTATAGGGATGGAGAACACAGTGCAGGTATTATCTACATCCAACAGCATCCAGTCTGACACACTTCCACTTTGTCCATGGACTGAACTGTGATCCTGTGAACATCATGAATATCAAGGGCTAGATCGATTGATTTACATAAATGTGATTGATTGACATGAACTGAATTGACCAAGTGGTGACCTGTGGGATGGCAGCCATGAAGTACCCAGAAGGAGGGGCAGGCTGGTAGGGGTTGAGGACTGGGTTGGGTACGGGCCGGACGGTGGCCATCCTCTGCATGTACTGGTTGGTGAGGTGAGCCTGGCGCTCTTCTTTCCTCTGAGCCAGCGCCACGTACAGAGGCTTTGTGGCCACGATGCGCCCGTTCATCTCTGTCACGGCCTTGGTGGCCTCCTCCGGGGAAGAGAAGCAGACAAAGCCGAAGCCCTTGCTGCGACCACCCTCCATCATCACCTAATGGAGGAGAGGGGGGAGGAAACGGTTCTCTTAGCACACAGCTGAACAGAACAGCTGAAGTGAACAGAACAGCTGAACAGAACAAAGCAGTTCTCTTTAACACGCCAACAGCCAGGAGGTTGGTTCTCTTTAACACGCCAACAGCCAGGAGGTTGGTTCTCTTTAACACTAGTGGTGTGGGGGCTGTGGTTTGGCAAAGTGGGTGGGGTTATATCCTTCCTGTTTGGCCCTGTCCGGGGGTGTCCTCGGATGGGGCCACAGTGTCTCCTGACCCCTCCTGTCTCAGCCTCCAGTATTTATGCTGCAGTAGTTTATGTGTCGGGGGGCTGGGGTCAGTTTGTTATATCTGGAGTACTTCTCCTGTCCTATTCGGTGTCCTGTGTGAATCTAAGTGTGCGTTCTCTAATTCTCTCCTTCTCTCTTTCTTTCTCTCTCTCTCTCTCTCTCGGAGGACCTGAGCCCTAGGACCATGCCCCAGGACTACCTGACATGATGACTCCTTGCTGTCCCCAGTCCACCTGGCCATGCTGCTGCTCCAGTTTCAACTTCCACCTGACTGTGCTGCTGCTCCAGTTTCAACTGTTCTGCCTTATTATTATTCGACCATGCTGGTCATTTATGAACATTTGAACATCTTGGCCATGTTCTGTTATAATCTCTACCCGGCACAGCCAGAAGAGGACTGGCCACCCCACATAGCCTGGTTCCTCTCTAGGTTTCTTCCTAGGTATTGGCCTTTCTAGGGAGTTTAACCTAGCCACCGTGCTTCTACACCTGCATTGCTTGCTGTTTGGGGTTTTAGGCTGGGTTTCTGTACAGCACTTTGAGATATCAGCTGATGTACGAAGGGCTATATAAATAAATTTGATTTGAACACGCCAACAGCCAGGAGGTTGGTTCTCTTTAACACGCCAACAGCCAGGAGGTTGGTTCTCTTTAACACGCCAACAGCCAGGAGGTTGGTTCTCTTTAACACGCCAACAGCCAGGAGGTTGGTTCTCTTTAACACGTCAACAGCCAGGAGGTTGGTTCTCTTTAACATGTCAACAGCCAGGAGGTTGGTCCTTACCTTGGCACTGGTGATGGTGCCGAATGGGGAGAATTCTTTACGCAGGCGCTCGTCATCAATTCCATCGTCAAGATTCTTCACGTAGAGATTGACACCCTGGAGAAGACATGTAGAACATACTTTTACAATACTATTCAACATTCCTTTTGATTCTGACCTTGCACTGATCGACGGTTAATTTGTAGTCTATGAACTGGTAATTGTCTGTAGAACACATTTATCCCCAGCAAACATGCCAGAGGGATGTGGGGCTCATGAATTACTCACTGTGGCAGCCATTTTGGCCAGTACAGTCCATTGTAGAGAAAACATGGAATTTGACAAGGCTGCAACAAAAACTGCACAACATCAAAGTGCTGATTCACTGTGACCTGGTAGCGCGTCATGCGATCCTGTTTCATCTGTTCAAACTTGCGTTTCAGCTCCGTCTGACGCTCCACTTTCTTCTGGGCACGGCCCACGTAGATGAGCTTTCCATTCAGCTCCTTCCCATTCATCTCATCAACAGCCTGGAACAGACATCCTCTTTTACAATATGGCCATCAGCCTTCCCATCCTTGATTGAGACCCTCCGTATGAAAACGCCACCAACCAAGCAACCATTTCAAACACATTAAGCTCACCTTTTGGGCGTCCTCGTGCCTCTCGAAGCTCACAAAGCCAAAGCCTCTGGATTTGCCACTGTCATCAGTCATGACGCAGATACTCATGGCACTGCCTAGATGTTACAGGAGACAGTTCAGATACTCATGGCACTGCCTAGATGTTACAGGAGACCGTTCAGATACTCATGGCACTGCCTAGATGTTACAGGAGACCGTTCAGATACTCATGGCACTGCCTAGATGATAGAGGAGACCGTTCAGATACTCATGGCACTGCCTAGATGATAGAGGAGACCGTTCAGATACTCATGGCACTGCCTAGATGTTACAGGAGACCGTTCAGATACTCATGGCACTGCCTAGATGATAGAGACCGTTCAGATACTCATGGCACTGCCTAGATGATAGAGGAGACCGTTCAGATACTCATGGCACTGCCTAGATGAGAGGAGACAGTTCAGATACTCATGGCACTGCCTAGATGTTAGAGACTAGAGGTAGACAGATTATGATTTTTCAACGCCGATACCGATTATCGGAGGACCAAAAAGGCCGATACCGATTGATCGGCCAATTAAAAAAAAAATATTTGTAACAATGACAATTACAACAATACTGAATTAACACTTATTTTAACTTAATATAAAAACAAAATCAATTTAGCCTCAAATAAATAAATATGTTCAATTTGGTTTAAATAATGCAGAAAGTCATGTGTGCCATGTAAAAATGTGTGCCATGATAAAAAGCTAACGTTTAAGTTCCTTGCTCAAAACATGAGAACATATGAAAGTTGTTGGTTCCTTTTAACATGAGTCTTCAATATTCCAAGGTAATAGGTTTTAGGTTGTAGTTAATATAGTATTTATAGGACTATTTCTCTCTATACCATTTGTATTTCATATACCTTTGACTATTGGATGTTCTTATAGGCACTATAGCATTGCCAGTGTAACAGTATAGCTTCAGTCCCTCTCCTCGCCCCTACCTGGGCTCGAACCAGGAACACATCGACAACAGCCACACTCGAAGCATCGTTACCCATCGCTCCACAAAAGCCGCGGCCCTTGCAGCGCAAGGGGAATAACTACTCCAAATCTAAAAGCGAGTGACTTTTGAAACAGTATTAGCGCACACCCAGCTAAACATTTCACATTGGGTACACCAGCCATTAGGCTGATATGCTTGAAGTCATAAACAGCGCTGTGCTTGCGAAGAGCTGCTGGCAAAACGCACTAAAGTGCTGTTTGAATGAATGATTACGGGCCTGCTGCTGCTCAGTCAGACTGCTCTATCAAATCAGACTTAATTATAACATAATAACACAAATACGAGCCTTTGGTCATTAATATGATCGAATCCAGAAACGATCATTTCGAAAACAAAACGTTTATTTTTTCTGTGAAATACGGAACCGTTTGGTATTTTATCTAACGGGTGGCATCCATAAGTCTAAATATTCTTGTTACATTGCACAACCTTCAATGTTGTCTCAATTACGTAAAATTCAGGCAAATTAGTTCACAATGAGCCAGGCAGCCCAAACTGTTGCATATACCCTGACTCTGCGTGCAATGAACGCAAGAGAAATGACAATTTCACCTGGTTAATATTGCCTGCTAAACTGGATTAGTTGTTATAACTAGTGATGATTGATTGATTGTTTTTTATAAGATAAGTTTAATGCTAGCTAGCAATTTACCTTGACTTCTACTGCGTAACAGGCAGGCTACTCGTGGAGTGCAATGGTTAGAGCGTTGGACTAGTTAACTGTGCGGTTGCAAGATTGGAACCCCTGAGCTGACAAGGTGAAAATCTGTCGTTCTGCCCCTGAACAAGGCAGTTAACCCACAGTTCCTAGGCCGTCATTGAAAATAAGAATGTGTTCTTAACTGACTTGCCTAGTTAAATAAAGGTATAATTATTATTAATTTTTTTAATAAATGGAAATCGGCACCCAAAAATACCAATTGTTATGAAAACTTGAAATCGGCCCCAATTAATCGGTCGACCTCTAGAGGAGACTGTTCAAATGCCCATGGCACTGCCTAGATGTTACAGGAGACAGTTCAGATACTCATGGCACTGCCTAGATTTTAGAGACACGACCCAGTAACCAGCTCATAGCCTACAGCTATGTGACTTGGTTTCTGAGTGTGGGCGGAAAGTAATAAACATACCATACTCGGCATACTTGCTGAAGACCTCCCTCAGTTTCTCATCATCCATATCTTCACCAAAGTTCTTGATGTAAACATTGGTGAACTCTTTGGCCCGGGCACCAAGCTCAGCCTCACGTTCTTTGCGAGATTTGAATCGTCCCACAAACCTGCAATAGAAAACCTAGTTGGAGCTGGCAGACAAAACCCTCACCAAAATGTCCAGACCTGCTCCCCGTAACATACTACACAAGGCTTTCCCAAACTCTGTCCTAACCCCCCCCCCCCCCCCTGCTTCCCAAACACTGTCCTACCACCCCTCCCCCTTTCCCAAACTCTGTCAAATCCAATTTATTTATAAGCCCTTCTTACATCAGCTGATATCTCAAAGTGCTGTACAGAAACCCAGCCTAAAACCCCAAACAGCAAGCAATGCAGGCGTAGAAGCATGTTAACAACCAAGTCACATAGCTGTAGGCTACGAGCTGGTTACTGAGTCGTGTCCTATTTCCCCACCCCCCCCACCCGGGTGCACGTTTCATTTTTTGCCCTAGCACTACACAGATGATTCAAATACCCATCTCATCATCAGGCAAAAAACAAAACGTGCACCAAACAGGGGCCCCAGGACCGAGTTTGGGAAACCCTGTACGACACAACCTCGTTACCAGAATGTACACTTCCAGGTAGAACTGTGGCATTGCAGCAAGAAACCAAGTTCACAGTCAGAGACGCAAGTTGTAAAAAAAACAAACCACACAATTAGTATTAAAACAATTGTGATTAGTACCGTTAAAGAGCCACGACAGAAGAAACCTTTACTGATCACACTTACACTTTTCTGTCATTGAGAAGCATGCCGTTCATTTTCTCAATGGCTCTTTCAGCAGCCTCCTGGGTCTCAAAATGCACAAAGCCATAGCCCTTTGAGCCATTCTCATCACAAACCACCTTGGAGAAAGGAGGGTTGGCACGAGCTTTAGATATGCAATACAATTAAGGTCAACTTGAGGATAAAAACTATCCCATCATGCAACACATTTCTAACCAATACAACACCCTCCTTGGGGATGAAAGGTTGTGCGAGATATTACCTTGCAGGACAGGATGTTGCCGAAGGCAGAAAAGGTGTCGTAGAGGGCCTTGTTGTCAATAGATTTGTCTAGGTTCTTGATGAAGATGTTGCCCACCCCACTCTTCCTCAGGGATGGGTCACGCTGAGACCACATGATGCGGACAGGACGACCCTTGATCACGTCAAAGTTCATGGTGTCTAGAGCCCTCTCAGCTGAGAAGAGGAATTATATTAACACATTATGACTCCTGTGATAGCAGCCCCCCCCCCCCCCCACACTCCAGTGATAAGCTGCATTTTGACCCCATACTAGATTTACTTCCCTATTTCTTCAAATAACCTGTTTAGATCTGACCAAATGAGCTGGCTGTAGTGTAAACCATATCCCTGGATGGATTTAATATCTGACCAAATGAACTGGCTGTAGTATAAACCACATCCCTGGATGGATTTAATATCTGACGAAATGAACTGGCTGTAGTATAAACCATATCCCTGGATGGATTGGTCAGATATTAAATCCATCCAGGGATATGGTTTACACACGATGCCCCACCCAAAACAAACAGGACAATCCAACTGTTGTCCTGTCTCTAGAATGGCAGCTATTCATCTCGATTATGATTCAATGACTAGTGATAAATGTATGTGGAATCAGAGTGTAGAACAGTCAGACAGCTGTGTGTAGGTAGCGAGTTGTTTGTGACTAGACTAGCCAAGCCAGCGATGCCCGTGTACAATGTCTTTCTCACTGTCACATGGAGGAGAAACAGACTAGCCGTGTCATCTTTCCTGGCTTTGACAACCTTTAAAATAGATACAATATTAACATGACAGTTCGCTACATACCATCAGCTGGCTGTTGGAAGTTGACATAGGCGTACCCGAGGGAACGACGGGTGATCATATCCCTGCAGACCCGGATGGAAAGGATGGCCCCGGCGGGGCTGAATTTTTCGTATAGCAAAGCTTCGGTCACATCTTGATGAAGATCCCCGACATACAGGGATGCCATGGGGTAAGTAGGAGCACCGGGGTTCATTTTGGTAACGAAATCCGACAAAAAAAATGTTACCTTTCAGACGAAATTGTTCGTAATTTAAAAAGGGTCTGGTTCCGCTAACGCGAGGGTTGAATCAAAACCAGCTGGCTAGCAAAGTTTAACAAGCTTGACAAGTTCTAATGAAGTTAATTTAGAAGATAAATATTTGAAACGTTTAAAATACGACCAGTTCGTTACGTATAAGTTGTTTAAAATGTCTATATAATTGACAAAATAGATCTTGAAATCAACATGTCCTTGCTTGCTTTTCCCGTTGCAGATGGTAACAGTAACCAGAGAAACGCAGCGTAACATTCTCGTCGTTCCACTTCAGTTCGAATATCAACTAGTGCTTCAACGAGTTGGTTAACAAATATATATGTTTTTAAGGTTTAAAAAAAATATATATTTTTTTTAGATATATATTTTTTCTAGGAATAAGTGGCGAGGAAGCGCTGGCGTTCACACAGCACTATTAGCTGGGGTTTAGAGGAGGGAAATATGAAACATGGTCTTACTTATACCCTTACATACGTCACATGTGGTTAAGAAAAACGTCGAGGTGTTTCTGTACTGCGGCGTCTCAACAACTACGTTGCTGATTGGTAGATTTTTTTTTGACTCATGATCAACAAATAAAATGTGAAAGCGATGAATCATGGTTGATCAAAACATTTTGATGTTTATTTTTTTATTTTTAACTAAGCAAGTGAGTTAAGAAACAAACTGCTACAGACCTATATCTATCCTACCCTGCCTTTCTATCCTACCCTGCCTGATCACCGACCATTTAGAATCCCACCGAACCTTCTCCACTATACAATCTGCTTTCAGAGCTGGTCATGGGTGCACCTCAGCCACTCTCAAGGTCCTAAACGATATCTTAACCGCCATCGGTAAGAAACAATACTGTGCAGCGGTATTCATTGACCTGGCCAAGGCTTTCGACTCTGTCAATCACCACATCCTCATTGGCAGACTCAACAGCCTTGGTTTCTCAAATTATTGCCTCGTCTGGTTCACCAACTACTTCTCCGACAGAGTTCAGTGTGTCAAATCTGAGGGCCTGTTGTCCGGCCTCTGGCAGTCTCTATGGGTGTGCCACAGGGTTTAATTCTTGGGCCGACTCTCTTCTCTGTATACATCAATGATGTTGCTCTTGCTGCTGGTGAGTCTCTGATCCACCTCTACGCAGACAACACCATTCTGTATACTTCTGGCCCTTCTTTTGACACTGTGTTAACAACCCTCCAGACGAGCTTCAATGCCATACAACTCTCCTTCCGTGGCCTCCAACTGCTCTTAAATACAAGTAAAACTAAATGCATGCTCTTCAACCGATCGCTGCCTGCACCTGCCCGCCCGTCCAGCATCACTACTCTGGACGGTTCTGACTTAGAATATGTGGACAACTACAAATACCTAGGTGTCTGGTTAGACTGTAAACTCTCCTTCCAGACTCACATAAAACATCTCCAATCGAAAGTTAAATCTAGAATTGGCTTCCTATTTCGCAACAAAGCATCCTTCACCCATGCTGCCAAACATACCCTCGTAAAATTGACCATCTTACCGATCCTCGACTTCGGCGATGTCATTTTCAAAATAGCCTCCAATACCCCACTCAACAAATTGGATGCAGTCATCCATTATGTCACCAATGCCCCATATACTACCCACCATTGCGACCTGTACCCTCTCGTTGGCTGGCGCTTGCTTCATACTCGTCGCCAAACCCACTGGCTCCAGGTCATCTACAAGACCCTGCTAGGTAAAGTCCCGCCTTATCTCTGCTCACTGGTCACCATAGCAGCACCTACCCGTAGCACGCGTTCCAGCAGGTATATCTCACTTGTCACCCCCGAAGCCAATTCCTCCTTTGGCCGCCTCTCCTTCTATTTTAAATGTGGCTTTGTCCCAGTGGAGAGGAGAAGTGATTTCATTCAGTCACAATGAAGCTCGGAAATGACCACTACAGAATATCCATTCTTGAAGAAGAGGTTATATGGTTATATACAGGGAGTACCAGGTAATAACATGACTATATACAGGGAGGTAATAACATGGTTATATACAGGGAGTACCAGGTAATAACATGGCTATATACAGGGAGTACCAGGTAATAACATGGTTATATACAGGGAGTACCAGGTAATAACGTGGTTATATACAGGGAGTACCAGGTAATAACATGACTATATACAAGGAGTACCAGATTATAACATGGCTATATACAGGGAGTACCAGGTAATAACATGACTATATACAGGGAGTACCAGGTAATAACATGGCTATATACAGGGCGTACCAGGTAATAACGTGGCCATATACAGGGAGTACCAGGTAATGACATGGCTATATACAGGGAGTACCAGGTAATAACATGGCTATATACAGGGAGTACCAGGTAATAACATGACTATAAACAGGGAGTACCAGGTAATAACATGGCTATAAACAGGGAGGTAATAACATGGCTGTATACAGGGATTACTAGGGAATAACATGGCTATATACAGGGAATACCAGGTAATAATATGACTATAGACAGGGAGGTAATAACATGGCTGTATACAGGGAGTAACGGATAATAACATGGCTATTTACAGGGATTACTAGGTAATAACATGACTATATACAGGGAGTACCAGGTATTAACATGGCTATATACAGGGAGATAATGACAAGACTATATACAGGGAGGTAATAACATGGTTATATACAGGGTGTACCAGGTAATAACATGGCTATATACAGGGAGGTAATAACATGGCTATATACAGGGAGTACCAGGTAATAACATGGTTATATACAGGGAGTACCAGGTAATAACATGGCTATATACAGGGAGTACCAGGCAATTACATGGCTATATACAGGGAGTACCAGGTAATAACATGGTTATATACAGGGAGTACTAGGTAATTACATGGCCATATACAGGGAGTACCAGGCAATTACATGGCTATATACAGGGAGTACCAGGTCATAACATGGCTATATACAGGGAGTACCAGGTAATAACATGGCTATATACAGGGAGTACCACGTAATAACATGACTATATACAGGGAGGTAATAATATGGCTATATACAGGGAGGTAATAACATGTTTATATATAGGGAATACCAGGTAATAACATGGCTATATACAGGGAATACCAGGTAATAACATGGCTATATACAGGGAGTACCAGGTAATAACATGACTATATACAGGGAGGTAATAATATGGCTATATACAGGGAGGTAATAACATGTTTATATATAGGGAATACCAGGTAATAACATGGCTATATACAGGGAATACCAGGTAATAACATGGCTATATACAGGGAGTACCAGGTAATAACATGACTATATACAGGGAGGTAATAATATGGCTATATACAGGGAGGTAATAACATGTTTATATATAGGGAATACCAGGTAATAATATGGCTATATACAGGGAGGTAATAACATGGTTATATACAGGGTGTACCAGGTAATAACATGACTATATACAGGGAGTACCAGATAATAACATGGCTATATACTGGGTACCAGGTAATGACATGGCTATATACAGGGAGTACCAGGTAATAACATGGTTATATACAGGGATTACCAGGTAATAACATGGTTATATACAGGGAGTACCAGGTAATAACATAGCTATATACAGGGAGTACCAGGTAATAACATGGCTATATACAGGGAGTACCAGGTAATAACATGGTTATATACAGGGAGTACCAGGTAATAACATGGTTATATACAGGGAGTACCAGGTAATAACATGGCTATATATAGGGAGTACCAGGTAATAACATGGCTATAAACAAGGAGGTAATAACATGGTTATATACAGGGAGTACCAGGTAATAATATGACTATATACAGGGAGTACCAGGTAATAACATGGTTATATACAGGGAGCACTGGGTAATAACATGGCTATATACAGGGATTACTAGGTAATAACATGACTATATACAGGGAGTACCAGGTAATAACATGGCTATATACAGGGAGATAATGACATGACTATATACAGGGAGGTAATAACATGGTTATATACAGGGTGTACCAGGTAATAACATGGCTATATACAGGGAGGTAATAACATGGTTATATACAGGGAGTGCCAGGTAATAACATGGCTATATACAGGGAGGTAATAACATGGCTATATACAGTGAGGTAACAACATGGCTATATACAGGGAGTACCGGGTAATAACATGGCTATATACAGCGAGTACCAGGTAATAACATGGCTATATACAGGGAGGTAATAACATGGCTATATACAGGGAGGTAACAACATGGCTATATACAGGGAGTACCAGGTAATAACATGGCTATAGACAGGGAGTACCAGGTAATAACATGGCTATATACAGGGAGGTAATAACATGGTTATATACAGGGAGTACCAGGTAATAACATGGCTATATACAGGGAGTACCAGGTAATAACATGGTTATATACAGGGAGTACCAGTCAATAACATGGCTATATACAGGGAGTACCAGTACCGGGTATAAACATGGCTATATACAGAGAGTACCAGGTAATAACATGGCTATATACAGGGAGTACCAGGTAATAACATGGCTATATACAGGGAGTACCAGATAATAACATGGCTATATACAGGGAGTACCAGGTAATAACATGGCTATATACAGCGAGTACCAGGTAATAACATGGCTATATACAGGGAGGGAATAACATGGTTATATACAGGGAGTACCAGGTAATAACATGGCTATATACAGGGAGGTAATAACATGGCTATATACAGGGAGGTAACAACATGGCTATATACAGGGAGTACCAGGTAATAACATGGCTATAGACAGGGAGTACCAGGTAATAACATGGCTATATACAGGGAGGTAATAACATGGTTATATACAGGGAGTACCATGTAATAACATGGTTATATACAGGGCGTACCAGGTAATAACATGGCTATATACAGGGAGTACCAGGTAATAACATGGTTATATACAGGGAGTACCAGGTAATAACATGGCTATATACAGGAAGTACCAGGTAATAACATGGCTATATACATGGTGTACCAGGTAATAACATGGCTATATACAGGGAGGTAATAACATGTATATATATAGGGAGTACCAGGTAATAACATGGCTATATACAGCAAGTACCAGGTAATAACATGGCTATATACCGGGAGGTAATAACATGGCTATATACAGGGAGGTAATAACATGGCTATATACAGGGAGGTAATAACATGGCTATATACAGGGAGGTAACAACATGGCTATATACAGGGAGTACCAGGTAATAACATGGCTATAGACAGGGAGTACCAGGTAATAACATGGCTATATACAGGGAGGTAATAACATGGTTATATACAGGGAGTACCATGTAATAACATGGTTATATACAGGGCGTACCAGGTAATAACATGGCTATATACAGGGAGTACCAGGTAATAACATGGTTATATACAGGGAGTACCAGGTAATAACATGGTTATATACAGGGAGTACCAGGTAATAACATGGCTATATACAGGAAGTACCAGGTAATAACATGGCTATATACATGGTGTACCAGGTAATAACATGGCTATATACAGGGAGGTAATAACATGTATATATATAGGGAGTACCAGGTAATAACATGGCTATATACAGCAAGTACCAGGTAATAACATGGCTATATACCGGGAGGTAATAACATGGCTATATACAGGGAGGTAATAACATGGCTATATACAGGGAGGTAATAACATGGCTATATACAGGGAGTACCAGGTAATAACATGGTTATATACAGGGATTACCAGGTAATAACATGGTTATATACAGGGAGTACCAGGTAATAACATAGCTATATACAGGGAGTACCAGGTAATAACATGGCTATATACAGGGAGTACCAGGTAATAACATGGTTATATACAGGGAGTACCAGGTAATAACATGGCTATATATAGGGAGTACCAGGTAATAACATGGCTATAAACAAGGAGGTAATAACATGGCTATATACAGGGAGTACCAGGTAATAACATGGTTATATACAGGGAGTACCAGGTAATAATATGACTATATACAGGGAGTACCAGGTAATAACATGGTTATATACATGGAGCACTGGGTAATAACATGGCTATATACAGTGATTACTAGGTAATAACATGACTATATACAGGGAGTACCAGGTAATAACATGGCTATATACAGGGAGATAATGACATGACTATATACAGGGAGGTAATAACATGGTTATATACAGGGGGTACCAGGTAATAACATGGCTATATACAGGGAGGTAATAACATGGTTATATACAGGGAGTACCAGGTAATAACATGGCTATATACAGGGAGGTAATAACATGGCTATATACAGGGAGTACCTGGTAATAACATGGCTATATACAGCGAGTACCAGGTAATAACATGGCTATATACAGCGAGTACCAGGTAATAACATGGCTATATACAGGGAGGGAATAACATGGTTATATCCGGAGAGTACCAGGTAATAACATGGCTATATACAGGGAGGTAATAATATGGCTATATACAGGGAGGTAATAACATGGCTATATACAGGGAGTACCAGGTAATAACATGGCTATATACAGCGAGTACCAGGTAATAACATGGCTATATACAGGGAGGGAATAACATGGTTATATACAGGGAGTACCAGGTAATAACATGGCTATATACAGGGAGGTAATAACATGGCTATATACAGGGAGGTAATAACATGGCTATATACAGGGAGTACCAGGTAATAACATGACTATATACAGCGAGTACCAGGTAATAACATGGCTATATACAGCGAGTACCAGGTAATAACATGGCTATATACAGGGAGGTAACAACATGGCTATATACAGGGAGTACCAGGTAATAACATGGCTATAGACAGGGAGTACCAGGTAATAACATGGCTATATACAGGGAGGTAATAACATGGTTATATACAAGGAGTACCAGGTAATAACATGGTTATATACAGGGAGTACCAGGTAATAACATGGCTATATACAGGGAGTACCAGGTAATAACATGGTTATATACAGGGAGTACCAGGTAATAACATGGCTATATACAGGGAGTACCAGTACCGGGTATAAACATGGCTATATACAGAGAGTACCACGTAATAACATGGCTATATACAGGGAGTACCAGGTCATAACATGGCTATATACAGGGAGTACCAGATAATAACATGGCTATATACAGGGACTACCAGGTAATAACATGGCTATATACAGCGAGTACCAGGTAATAACATGGCTATATACAGGGAGGGAATAACATGGTACTCGCTGTATATAGCCATGTTATTACCTGGTACTCGCTGTATATAGTCATGTTATTTTCGTCTTTTGAGCTTCTAGTCATGAAATCTATGCAGCCTACTCAATCACTTTTTATAGCTACTGTTTACAGGCCTCCTGGGCCATATACAGCGTTTCTCACTGAGTTCCCTGAATTCCTATCGGACCTTGTAGTCATAGCAGATAATATTCTAATCTTTGGTGACTTTAATATTCACATGGAAAAGTCCACAGACCCACTCCAAAAGGCTTTCAGAGCCATCATCGACTCAGTGGGTTTTGTCCAACATGTCTCTGGACCCACTCACTGTCACAGTCATACGCTGGACCTAGTTTTGTCCCATGGAATAAATGTGGTGGATCTTAATGTTTTTCCTCATAATCCTGGACTATCGGACCACCATTTTATTACGTTTGCAATTGCAACAAATAATCTGCTTAGACCCCAACCAAGGAACATCAAAAGTCGTGCTATAAATTCACAGACAACACAAAGATTCCTTGATGCCCTTCCAGACTCCCTCTGCCTACCCAAGGACGCCAGAGGACAAAAATCAGTTAACCACCTAACTGAGGATCTCAATCTAACCTTGCGCAATACCCTAGATGCAGTTGCACCCCTAAAAACAAAAAAAATGTCTCATAAGAAACTAGCTCCCTGGTACACAGAAAATACCCGAGCTCTGAAGCAAGCTTCCAGAAAATTGGAACGGAAATGGCGCCACACCAAACTGGAAGTCTTCCGACTAGCTTGGAAGGACGGTACCGTGCAGTACCGTAGAGCCCTTACTGCTGCTCGATCATCCTATTTTTCTAACTTAATTGAGGAAAATAAGAACAATCCGAAATTCCTTTTTAATACTGTCGCAAAGCTAACTAAAAAGCAGCATTCCCCAAGAGAGGATGACTTTCACTTTAGCAGTGATAAATTCATGAACTTCTTTGAGGAAAAGATTATGATTATTAGAAAGCAAATTACGGACTCCTCTTTAAACCTGCGTATTCCTCCAAACCTCAGTTGTCCTGAGTCTGCACAACTCTGCCAGGACCTAGGATCAAGAGAGATGCTCAAGTGTTTTAGTACTATATCTCTTGACACAATGATGAAAATAATCATGGCCTCTAAACCTTCAAGCTGCATACTGGACCCTATTCCAACTAAACTACTGAAAGAGCTGCTTCCTGTGCTTGGCCCTCCTATGTTGAACATAATAAACGGCTCTCTATCCACTGGATGTGTACCAAACTCACTAAAAGTGGCAGTAATAAAGCCTCTCTTGAAAAAGCCAAACCTTGATCCAGAAAATATAAAAAACTATCGGCCTATATCGAATCTTCCATTCCTCTCAAAAATTTTAGAGAAGGCTGTTGCGCAGCAACTCACTGCCTTCCTGAAGACAAACAATGTATACGAAATGCTTCAGTCTGGTTTTAGACCCCATCATAGCACTGAGACGGCACTTGTGAAGGTGGTAAATTACATTTTAATGGCATCGGACCGAGGCTCTGCATCTGTCCTCGTGCTCCTAGACCTTAGTGCTGCTTTTGATACCATCGATCACCACATTCTTTTGGAGAGATTGGAAACCCAAATTGGTCTACACGGACATGTTCTGGCCTGGTTTAGATCTTATCTGTCGGAAAGATATCAGTTTGTCTCTGTGAATGGTTTGTCCTCTGACAAATCAACTGTAAATTTCGGTGTTCCTCAAGGTTCCGTTTTAGGACCACTATTGTTTTCACTATATATTTTACCTCTTGGGGATGTTATTCGAAAACATAATGTAAACTTTCACTGCTATGCGGATGACACACAGCTGTACATTTCAATGAAACATGGTGAAGCCCCAAAATTGCCCTCGCTAGAAGCATGTGTTTCAGACATAAGGAAGTGGATGGCTGCAAACTTTCTACTATTAAACTCGGACAAAACAGAGATGCTTGTTCTAGGTCCCAAGAAACAAAGAGATCTTCTGTTGAATCTGACAATTAATCTTAATGGTTGTACAGTCGTCTCAAATAAAACTGTGAAGGACCTCGGCGTTACTCTGGACCCTGATCTCTCTTTTGAAGAACATATCAAGACCATTTCGAGGACAGCTTTTTTCCATCTACGTAACATTGCAAAAATCAGAAACTTTCTGTCCAAAAATGATGCAGAAAAATTAATCCATGCTTTTGTCACTTCTAGGTTAGACTACTGCAATGCTCTATTTTCCGGCTACCCGGATAAAGCACTAAATAAACTTCAGTTAGTGCTAAATACGGCTGCTAGAATCCTGACTAGAACCAAAAAATTTGATCATATTACTCCAGTGCTAGCCTCTCTACACTGGCTTCCTGTCAAAGCAAGGGCTGATTTCAAGGTTTTACTGCTAACCTACAAAGCATTACATGGGCTTGCTCCTACCTATCTCTCTGATTTGGTCCTGCCGTACATACCTATACGTACGCTACGGTCACAAGACGCAGGCCTCCTAATTGTCCCTAGAATTTCTAAGCAAACAGCTGGAGGCAGGGCTTTCTCCTATAGAGCTCCATTTTTATGGAACGGTCTGCCTACCCATGTCAGAGACGCAAACTCGGTCTCAACCTTTAAGTCTTTACTGAAGACTCATCTCTTCAGTGGGTCATATGATTGAGTGTAGTCTGGCCCAGGAGTGGGAAGGTGAACGGAAAGGCTCTGGAGCAACGAACCGCCCTTGCTATCTCTGCCTGGCCGGTTCCCCTCTTTCCACTGGGATTCTCTGCCTCTAACCCTATTACAGGGGCTGAGTCACTGGCTTGCTGGGGCTCTCTCATGCCGTCCCTGGAGGGGGTGCGTCACCTGAGTGGGTTGATTCACTGTTGTGGTCATCCTGTCTGGGTTGGCGCCCCCCCCCCCTTGGGTTGTGCCGTGGCGGAGATCTTTGTGGGCTATACTCAGCCTTGTCTCAGGATGGTAGGTTGGTGGTTGAAGATATCCCTCTAGTGGTGTGGGGGCTGTGCTTTGGCAAAGTGGGTGGGGTTATATCCTTCCTGTTTGGCCCTGTCTGGGGGTGTCCTCGGATGGGGCCACAGTGTCTCCTGACCCCTCCTGTCTCAGCCTCCAGTATTTATGCTGCAGTAGTTTATGTGTCGGGGGGCTGGGGTCAGTTTGTTATATCTGGAGTACTTCTCCTGTCCTATTCGGTGTCCTGTGTGAATCTAAGTGTGCGTTCTCTAATTCTCTCCTTCTCTCTTTCTTTCTCTCTCTCGGAGGACCTGAGCCCTAGGACCATGCCCCAGGACTACCTGACATGATGACTCCTTGCTGTCCCCAGTCCACCTGGCCATGCTGCTGTTCCAGTTTCAACTGACCTGAGCCCTAGGACCATGCCCCAGGACTACCTGACATGATGACTCCTTGCTGTCCCCAGTCTACCTGGCCATGCTGCTGCTCCAGTTTCAACTTCCACCTGACTGTGCTGCTGCTCTAGTTTCAACTGTTCTGCCTTATTATTATTCGACCATGCTGGTCATTTATGAACATTGAACATCTTGACCATGTTCTGTTATAATCTCCACCCGGCACAGCCAGAAGAGGACTGGCCACCCCACATAGCCTGGTTCCTCTCTAGGTTTCTTCCTAGGTATTGGCCTTTCTAGGGAGTTTTTCCTAGCCACCGTGCTTCTCCACCTGCATTGCTTGCTGTTTGGGGTTTTAGGCTGGGTTTCTGTACAGCACTTTGAGATATCAGCTGATGTACGAAGGGCTATATAAATAAATTTGATTTGATTTGATTTGATTTGATATACAGGGAGTGCCAGGTAATAACATGGCTATATACAGGGAGGTAATAACATGGCTATATACAGTGAGGTAACAACATGGCTATATACAGGGAGTACCGGGTAATAACATGGTTATATACAGGGAGTACCAGGTAATAACATGGTTATATACAGGGAGTACCAGGTAATAACATGGCTATATATAGGGAGTACCAGGTAATAACATGGCTATAAACAAGGAGGTAATAACATGGCTATATACAGGGAGTACCAGGTAATAACATGGTTATATACAGGGAGTACCAGGTAATAATATGACTATATACAGGGAGGTAATAACATGGTTATATACAGGGTGTACCAGGTAATAACATGGCTATATACAGGGAGGTAATAACATGGTTATATACAGGGAGTACCAGGTAATAACATGGCTATATACAGGGAGGTAATAACATGGCTATATACAGGGAGTACCAGGTAATAACATGGCTATATACAGCGAGTACCAGGTAATAACATGGCTATATACAGGGAGGGAATAACATGGTTATATACAGGGAGTACCAGGTAATAACATGGCTATATACAGGGAGGTAATAACATGGCTATATACAGGGAGGTAACAACATGGCTATATACAGGGAGTACCAGGTAATAACATGGCTATAGACAGGGAGTACCAGGTAATAACATGGCTATATACAGGGAGGTAATAACATGGTTATATACAGGGAGTACCAGGTAATAACATGGTTATATACAGGGAGTACCAGGTAATAACATGGCTATATACAGGGAGTACCAGGTAATAACATGGTTATATACAGGGAGTACCAGTCAATAACATGGCTATATACAGGGAGTACCAGTACCGGGTATAAACATGGCTATATACAGAGAGTACCAGGTAATAACATGGCTATATACAGGGAGTACCAGGTAATAACATGGCTATATACAGGGAGTACCAGATAATAACATGGCTATATACAGGGAGTACCAGGTAATAACATGGCTATATACAGCGAGTACCAGGTAATAACATGGCTATATACAGGGAGGGAATAACATGGTTATATACAGGGAGTACCAGGTAATAACATGGCTATATACAGGGAGGTAATAACATGGCTATATACAGGGAGGTAACAACATGGCTATATACAGGGAGTACCAGGTAATAACATGGCTATAGACAGGGAGTACCAGGTAATAACATGGCTATATACAGGGAGGTAATAACATGGTTATATACAGGGAGTACCATGTAATAACATGGTTATATACAGGGCGTACCAGGTAATAACATGGCTATATACAGGGAGTACCAGGTAATAACATGGTTATATACAGGGAGTACCAGGTAATAACATGGTTATATACAGGGAGTACCAGGTAATAACATGGCTATATACAGGAAGTACCAGGTAATAACATGGCTATATACATGGTGTACCAGGTAATAACATGGCTATATACAGGGAGGTAATAACATGTATATATATAGGGAGTACCAGGTAATAACATGGCTATATACAGCAAGTACCAGGTAATAACATGGCTATATACCGGGAGGTAATAACATGGCTATATACAGGGAGGTAATAACATGGCTATATACAGGGAGTACCAGGTAATAACATGGTTATATACAGGGATTACCAGGTAATAACATGGTTATATACAGGGAGTACCAGGTAATAACATAGCTATATACAGGGAGTACCAGGTAATAACATGGCTATATACAGGGAGTACCAGGTAATAACATGGTTATATACAGGGAGTACCAGGTAATAACATGGTTATATACAGGGAGTACCAGGTAATAACATGGCTATATATAGGGAGTACCAGGTAATAACATGGCTATAAACAAGGAGGTAATAACATGGCTATATACAGGGAGTACCAGGTAATAACATGGTTATATACAGGGAGTACCAGGTAATAATATGACTATATACAGGGAGTACCAGGTAATAACATGGTTATATACATGGAGCACTGGGTAATAACATGGCTATATACAGTGATTACTAGGTAATAACATGACTATATACAGGGAGTACCAGGTAATAACATGGCTATATACAGGGAGATAATGACATGACTATATACAGGGAGGTAATAACATGGTTATATACAGGGAGTACCAGGTAATAACATGGCTATATACAGGGAGGTAATAACATGGTTATATACAGGGAGTACCAGGTAATAACATGGCTATATACAGGGAGGTAATAACATGGCTATATACAGGGAGTACCTGGTAATAACATGGCTATATACAGCGAGTACCAGGTAATAACATGGCTATATACAGCGAGTACCAGGTAATAACATGGCTATATACAGGGAGGGAATAACATGGTTATATCCGGTGAGTACCAGGTAATAACATGGCTATATACAGGGAGGTAATAACATGGCTATATACAGGGAGGTAATAACATGGCTATATACAGGGAGTACCAGGTAATAACATGGCTATATACAGCGAGTACCAGGTAATAACATGGCTATATACAGGGAGGGAATAACATGGTTATATACAGGGAGTACCAGGTAATAACATGGCTATATACAGGGAGGTAATAACATGGCTATATACAGGGAGGTAATAACATGGCTATATACAGGGAGTACCAGGTAATAACATGACTATATACAGCGAGTACCAGGTAATAACATGGCTATATACAGCGAGTACCAGGTAATAACATGGCTATATACAGGGAGGTAACAACATGGCTATATACAGGGAGTACCAGGTAATAACATGGCTATAGACAGGGAGTACCAGGTAATAACATGGCTATATACAGGGAGGTAATAACATGGTTATATACAGGGAGTACCAGGTAATAACATGGTTATATACAGGGACTACCAGGTAATAACATGGCTATATACAGGGAGTACCAGGTAATAACATGGTTATATACAGGGAGTACCAGGTAATAACATGGCTATATACAGGGAGTACCAGTACCGGGTATAAACATGGCTATATACAGAGAGTACCACGTAATAACATGGCTATATACAGGGAGTACCAGGTCATAACATGGCTATATACAGGGAGTACCAGATAATAACATGGCTATATACAGGGACTACCAGGTAATAACATGGCTATATACAGCGAGTACCAGGTAATAACATGGCTATATACAGGGAGGGAATAACATGGTTATATACAGGGAGTGCCAGGTAATAACATGGCTATATACAGGGAGGTAATAACATGGCTATATACAGTGAGGTAACAACATGGCTATATACAGGGAGTACCGGGTAATAACATGGTTATATACAGGGAGTACCAGGTAATAACATGGTTATATACAGGGCGTACCAGGTAATAACATGGCTATATACAGGGAGTACCAGGTAATAACATGGTTATATACAGGGAGTACCAGGTAATAACATGGTTATATACAGGGAGTACCAGGTAATAACATGGCTATATACAGGAAGTACCAGGTAATAACATGGCTATATACATGGTGTACCAGGTAATAACATGGCTATATACAGGGAGGTAATAACATGTATATATATAGGGAGTACCAGGTAATAACATGGCTATATACAGCAAGTACCAGGTAATAACATGGCTATATACCGGGAGGTAATAACATGGCTATATACAGGGAGGTAATAACATGGCTATATACAGGGAGTACCAGGTAATAACATGGTTATATACAGGGATTACCAGGTAATAACATGGTTATATACAGGGAGTACCAGGTAATAACATAGCTATATACAGGGAGTACCAGGTAATAACATGGCTATATACAGGGAGTACCAGGTAATAACATGGTTATATACAGGGAGTACCAGGTAATAACATGGTTATATACAGGGAGTACCAGGTAATAACATGGCTATATATAGGGAGTACCAGGTAATAACATGGCTATAAACAAGGAAGTAATAACATGGCTATATACAGGGAGTACCAGGTAATAACATGGTTATATACAGGGAGTACCAGGTAATAATATGACTATATACAGGGAGTACCAGGTAATAACATGGTTATATACATGGAGCACTGGGTAATAACATGGCTATATACAGTGATTACTAGGTAATAACATGACTATATACAGGGAGTACCAGGTAATAACATGGCTATATACAGGGAGATAATGACATGACTATATACAGGGAGGTAATAACATGGTTATATACAGGGAGTACCAGGTAATAACATGGCTATATACAGGGAGGTAATAACATGGTTATATACAGGGAGTACCAGGTAATAACATGGCTATATACAGGGAGGTAATAACATGGCTATATACAGGGAGTACCTGGTAATAACATGGCTATATACAGCGAGTACCAGGTAATAACATGGCTAAATACAGCGAGTACCAGGTAATAACATGGCTATATACAGGGAGGGAATAACATGGTTATATCCGGTGAGTACCAGGTAATAACATGGCTATATACAGGGAGGTAATAACATGGCTATATACAGGGAGGTAATAACATGGCTATATACAGGGAGTACCAGGTAATAACATGGCTATATACAGCGAGTACCAGGTAATAACATGGCTATATACAGGGAGGGAATAACATGGTTATATACAGGGAGTACCAGGTAATAACATGGCTATATACAGGGAGGTAATAACATGGCTATATACAGGGAGGTAATAACATGGCTATATACAGGGAGTACCAGGTAATAACATGACTATATACAGCGAGTACCAGGTAATAACATGGCTATATACAGCGAGTACCAGGTAATAACATGGCTATATACAGGGAGGTAACAACATGGCTATATACAGGGAGTACCAGGTAATAACATGGCTATAGACAGGGAGTACCAGGTAATAACATGGCTATATACAGGGAGGTAATAACATGGTTATATACAGGGAGTACCAGGTAATAACATGGTTATATACAGGGAGTACCAGGTAATAACATGGCTATATACAGGGAGTACCAGGTAATAACATGGTTATATACAGGGAGTACCAGGTAATAACATGGCTATATACAGGGAGTACCAGGTAATAACATGGTTATATACAGGGAGTACCAGGTAATAACATGGCTATATACAGGGACTACCAGGTAATAACATGGCTATATACAGCGAGTACCAGGTAATAACATGGCTATATACAGGGAGGGAATAACATGGTTATATACAGGGAGTGCCAGGTAATAACATGGCTATATACAGGGAGGTAATAACATGGCTATATACAGTGAGGTAACAACATGGCTATATACAGGGAGTACCGGGTAATAACATGGTTATATACAGGGAGTACCAGGTAATAACATGGTTATATACAGGGAGTACCAGGTAATAACATGGCTATATATAGGGAGTACCAGGTAATAACATGGCTATAAACAAGGAGGTAATAACATGGCTATATACAGGGAGTACCAGGTAATAACATGGTTATATACAGGGAGTACCAGGTAATAATATGACTATATACAGGGAGTACCAGGTAATAACATGGTTATATACATGGAGCACTGGGTAATAACATGGCTATATACAGTGATTACTAGGTAATAACATGACTATATACAGGGAGTACCAGGTAATAACATGGCTATATACAGGGAGATAATGACATGACTATATACAGGGAGGTAATAACATGGTTATATACAGGGAGTACCAGGTAATAACATGGCTATATACAGGGAGGTAATAACATGGTTATATACAGGGAGTACCAGGTAATAACATGGCTATATACAGGGAGGTAATAACATGGCTATATACAGGGAGTACCTGGTAATAACATGGCTATATACAGCGAGTACCAGGTAATAACATGGCTATATACAGCGAGTACCAGGTAATAACATGGCTATATACAGGGAGGGAATAACATGGTTATATCCGGTGAGTACCAGGTAATAACATGGCTATATACAGGGAGGTAATAACATGGCTATATACAGGGAGGTAATAACATGGCTATATACAGGGAGTACCAGGTAATAACATGGCTATATACAGCGAGTACCAGGTAATAACATGGCTATATACAGCGAGTACCAGGTAACAACATGGCTATATACAGGGAGTACCAGGTAATAACATGGCTATAGACAGGGAGTACCAGGTAATAACATGGCTATATACAGGGAGGTAATAACATGGTTATATACAGGGAGTACCAGGTAATAACATGGTTATATACAGGGAGTACCAGGTAATAACATGGCTATATACAGGGAGTACCAGGTAATAACATGGTTATATACAGGGAGTACCAGGTAATAACATGGCTATATACAGGGAGTACCAGTACCGGGTATAAACATGGCTATATACAGAGAGTACCACGTAATAACATGGCTATATACAGGGAGTACCAGGTCATAACATGGCTATATACAGGGAGTACCAGATAATAACATGGCTATATACAGGGACTACCAGGTAATAACATGGCTATATACAGCGAGTACCAGGTAATAACATGGCTATATACAGGGAGGGAATAACATGGTTATATACAGGGAGTGCCAGGTAATAACATGGCTATATACAGGGAGGTAATAACATGGCTATATACAGTGAGGTAACAACATGGCTATATACAGGGAGTACCGGGTAATAACATGGTTATATACAGGGAGTACCAGGTAATAACATGGTTATATACAGGGAGTACCAGGTAATAACATGGCTATATATAGGGAGTACCAGGTAATAACATGGCTATAAACAAGGAGGTAATAACATGGCTATATACAGGGAGTACCAGGTAATAACATGGTTATATACAGGGAGTACCAGGTAATAATATGACTATATACAGGGAGTACCAGGTAATAACATGGTTATATACATGGAGCACTGGGTAATAACATGGCTATATACAGTGATTACTAGGTAATAACATGACTATATACAGGGAGTACCAGGTAATAACATGGCTATATACAGGGAGATAATGACATGACTATATACAGGGAGGTAATAACATGGTTATATACAGGGAGTACCAGGTAATAACATGGCTATATACAGGGAGGTAATAACATGGTTATATACAGGGAGTACCAGGTAATAACATGGCTATATACAGGGAGGTAATAACATGGCTATATACAGGGAGTACCTGGTAATAACATGGCTATATACAGCGAGTACCAGGTAATAACATGGCTATATACAGCGAGTACCAGGTAATAACATGGCTATATACAGGGAGGGAATAACATGGTTATATCCGGTGAGTACCAGGTAATAACATGGCTATATACAGGGAGGTAATAACATGGCTATATACAGGGAGGTAATAACATGGCTATATACAGGGAGTACCAGGTAATAACATGGCTATATACAGCGAGTACCAGGTAATAACATGGCTATATACAGCGAGTACCAGGTAATAACATGGCTATATACAGGGAGGGAATAACATGGTTATATACAGGGAGTACCAGGTAATAACATGGCTATATACAGGGAGGTAATAACATGGCTATATACAGGGAGGTAATAACATGGCTATATACAGGGAGTAGTACCAGGTAATAACATGACTATATACAGCGAGTACCAGGTAATAACATGGCTATATACAGCGAGTACCAAGTAATAACATGGCTATATACAGGGAGGTAACAACATGGCTATATACAGGGAGTACCAGGTAATAACATGGCTATAGACAGGGAGTACCAGGTAATAACATGGCTATATACAGGGAGGTAATAACATGGTTATATACAGGGAGTACCAGGTAATAACATGGTTATATACAGGGAGTACCAGGTAATAACATGGCTATATACAGGGAGTACCAGGTAATAACATGGTTATATACAGGGAGTACCAGGTAATAACATGGCTATATACAGGGAGTACCAGTACCGGGTATAAACATGGCTATATACAGAGAGTACCACGTAATAACATGGCTATATACAGGGAGTACCAGGTCATAACATGGCTATATACAGGGAGTACCAGATAATAACATGGCTATATACAGGGACTACCAGGTAATAACATGGCTATATACAGCGAGTACCAGGTAATAACATGGCTATATACAGGGAGGGAATAACATGGTTATATACAGGGAGTGCCAGGTAATAACATGGCTATATACAGGGAGGTAATAACATGGCTATATACAGTGAGGTAATAACATGGTTATATACAGGGAGTACCAGGTAATAACATGGTTATATACAGGGAGTACCAGGTAATAACATGGCTATATATAGGGAGTACCAGGTAATAACATGGCTATAAACAAGGAGGTAATAACATGGTTATATACAGGGAGTACCAGGTAATAACATGGTTATATACAGGGAGCACTGGGTAATAACATGGCTATATACAGGGATTACTAGGTAATAAAATGACTATATACAGGGAGTACCAGGTAATAACATGGCTATATACAGGGAGATAATGACATGACTATATACAGGGAGGTAATAACATGGTTATATACAGGGAGTACCAGGTAATAACATGGCTATATACAGGGAGGTAATAACATGGTTATATACAGGGAGTACCAGGTAATAACATGGCTATATACAGGGAGGTAATAACATGGCTATATACAGGGAGTACCAGGTAATAACATGGCTATATACAGCGAGTACCAGGTAATAACATGGCTATATACAGCGAGTACCAGGTAATAACATGGCTATATACAGGGAGGGAATAACATGGTTATATACAGGGATTACCAGGTAATAACATGGCTATATACAGGGAGGTAATAACATGGCTATATACAGGGAGGTAACAACATGGCTATATACAGGGAGTACCAGGTAATAACATGGCTATAGACAGGGAGTACCAGGTAATAACATGGCTATATACAGGGAGGTAATAACATGGTTATATACAGGGAGTACCAGGTAATAACATGGTTATATACAGGGAGTACCAGGTAATAACTTGGCCATATACAGGGAGTACCAGGTAATAACATGGTTATATACAGGGAGTACCAGGTAATAACATGGCTATATACAGGGAGTACCAGTACCGGGTATAAACATGGCTATATACAGAGAGTACCAGGTAATAACATGGTTATATACATGGAGCACTGGGTAATAACATGGCTATATACAGTGATTACTAGGTAATAACATGACTATATACAGGGAGTACCAGGTAATAACATGGCTATATACAGGGAGATAATGACATGACTATATACAGGGAGGTAATAACATGGTTATATACAGGGAGTACCAGGTAATAACATGGCTATATACAGGGAGGTAATAACATGGTTATATACAGGGAGTACCAGGTAATAACATGGCTATATACAGGGAGGTAATAACATGGCTATATACAGGGAGTACCTGGTAATAACATGGCTATATACAGCGAGTACCAGGTAATAACATGGCTATATACAGCGAGTACCAGGTAATAACATGGCTATATACAGGGAGGGAATAAAATGGTTATATCCGGTGAGTACCAGGTAATAACATGGCTATATACAGGGAGGTAATAACATGGCTATATACAGGGAGGTAATAACATGGCTATATACAGGGAGTACCAGGTAATAACATGGCTATATACAGCGAGTACCAGGTAATAACATGGCTATATACAGCGAGTACCAGGTAATAACATGGCTATATACAGGGAGGGAATAACATGGTTATATACAGGGAGTACCAGGTAATAACATGGCTATATACAGGGAGGTAATAACATGGCTATATACAGGGAGGTAATAACATGGCTATATACAGGGAGTACCAGGTAATAACATGACTATATACAGCGAGTACCAGGTAATAACATGGCTATATACAGCGAGTACCAAGTAATAACATGGCTATATACAGGGAGGTAACGACATGGCTATATACAGGGAGTACCAGGTAATAACATGGCTATAGACAGGGAGTACCAGGTAATAACATGGCTATATACAGGGAGGTAATAACATGGTTATATACAGGGAGTACCAGGTAATAACATGGTTATATACAGGGAGTACCAGGTAATAACATGGCTATATACAGGGAGTACCAGGTAATAACATGGTTATATACAGGGAGTACCAGGTAATAACATGGCTATATACAGGGAGTACCAGTACCGGGTATAAACATGGCTATATACAGAGAGTACCACGTAATAACATGGCTATATACAGGGAGTACCAGGTCATAACATGGCTATATACAGGGAGTACCAGATAATAACATGGCTATATACAGGGACTACCAGGTAATAACATGGCTATATACAGCGAGTACCAGGTAATAACATGGCTATATACAGGGAGGGAATAACATGGTTATATACAGGGAGTGCCAGGTAATAACATGGCTATATACAGGGAGGTAATAACATGGCTATATACAGTGAGGTAACAACATGGCTATATACAGGGAGTACCGGGTAATAACATGGCTATAGACAGGGAGTACCAGGTAATAACATGGCTATATACAGGAAGGTAATAACATGGTTATATACAGGGAGTACCAGGTAATAACATGGTTATATACAGGGAGTACCAGGTAATAACATGGCTATATACAGGGAGGTAATAACATGGCTATATACAGTGAGGTAACAACATGGCTATATACAGGGAGTACCGGGTAATAACATGGCTATAGACAGGGAGTACCAGGTAATAACATGGCTATATACAGGGAGGTAATAACATGGTTATATACAGGGAGTACCAGGTAATAACATGGTTATATACAGGGAGTACCAGGTAATAACATGGCTATATATAGGGAGTACCAGGTAATAACATGGCTATAAACAAGGAGGTAATAACATGGTTATATACAGGGAGTACCAGGTAATAACATGGTTATATACAGGGAGCACTGGGTAATAACATGGCTATATACAGGGATTACTAGGTAATAAAATGACTATATACAGGGAGTACCAGGTAATAACATGGCTATATACAGGGAGATAATGACATGACTATATACAGGGAGGTAATAACATGGTTATATACAGGGAGATCCAGGTAATAACATGGCTATATACAGGGAGGTAATAACATGGCTATATACAGGTTGTACCAGGTAATAACATGGCTATATACAGCGAGTACCAGGTAATAACATGGCTATATACAGCGAGTACCAGGTAATAACATGGCTATATACAGGGAGGGAATAACATGGTTATATACAGGGATTACCAGGTAATAACATGGCTATATACAGGGAGGTAATAACATGGCTATATACAGGGAGTACCAGGTAATAACATGGCTATATATAGGGAGTACCAGGTAATAACATGGTTATATACAGGGAGTACCAGGTAATAATATGACTATATACAGGGAGTACCAGGTAATAACATGGTTATATACATGGAGCACTGGGTAATAACATGGCTATATACAGTGATTACTAGGTAATAACATGACTATATACAGGGAGTACCAGGTAATAACATGGCTATATACAGGGAGATAATGACATGACTATATACAGGGAGGTAATAACATGGTTATATACAGGGAGTACCAGGTAATAACATGGCTATATACAGGGAGGTAATAACATGGTTATATACAGGGAGTACCAGGTAATAACATGGCTATATACAGGGAGGTAATAACATGGCTATATACAGGGAGTACCTGGTAATAACATGGCTATATACAGCGAGTACCAGGTAATAACATGGCTATATACAGCGAGTACCAGGTAATAACATGGCTATATACAGGGAGGGAATAACATGGTTATATCCGGTGAGTACCAGGTAATAACATGGCTATATACAGGGAGGTAATAACATGGCTATATACAGGGAGGTAATAACATGGCTATATACAGGGAGTACCAGGTAATAACATGGCTATATACAGCGAGTACCAGGTAATAACATGGCTATATACAGCGAGTACCAGGTAATAACATGGCTATATACAGGGAGGGAATAACATGGTTATATACAGGGAGTACCAGGTAATAACATGGCTATATACAGGGAGGTAATAACATGGCTATATACAGGGAGGTAATAACATGGCTATATACAGGGAGTACCAGGTAATAACATGACTATATACAGCGAGTACCAGGTAATAACATGGCTATATACAGCGAGTACCAAGTAATAACATGGCTATATACAGGGAGGTAACAACATGGCTATATACAGGGAGTACCAGGTAATAACATGGCTATAGACAGGGAGTACCAGGTAATAACATGGCTATATACAGGGAGGTAATAACATGGTTATATACAGGGAGTACCAGGTAATAACATGGTTATATACAGGGAGTACCAGGTAATAACATGGCTATATACAGGGAGTACCAGGTAATAACATGGTTATATATAGGGAGTACTAGGTAATAACATGGCTATATACAGGGAGTACCAGTACCGGGTATAAACATGGCTATATACAGAGAGTACCACGTAATAACATGGCTATATACAGGGAGTACCAGGTCATAACATGGCTATATACAGGGAGTACCAGATAATAACATGGCTATATACAGGGACTACCAGGTAATAACATGGCTATATACAGCGAGTACCAGGTAATAACATGGCTATATACAGGGAGGGAATAACATGGTTATATACAGGGAGTGCCAGGTAATAACATGGCTATATACAGGGAGGTAATAACATGGTTATATACAGGGAGTACCAGGTAATAACATGGTTATATACAGGGAGTACCAGGTAATAACATGGCTATATATAGGGAGTACCAGGTAATAACATGGCTATAAACAAGGAGGTAATAACATGGTTATATACAGGGAGTACCAGGTAATAACATGGTTATATACAGGGAGCACTGGGTAATAACATGGCTATATACAGGGATTACTAGGTAATAAAATGACTATATACAGGGAGTACCAGGTAATAACATGGCTATATACAGGGAGATAATGACATGACTATATACAGGGAGGTAATAACATGGTTATATACAGGGAGTACCAGGTAATAACATGGCTATATACAGGGAGGTAATAACATGGTTATATACAGGGAGTACCAGGTAATAACATGGCTATATACAGGGAGGTAATAACATGGCTATATACAGGGAGTACCAGGTAATAACATGGCTATATACAGCGAGTACCAGGTAATAACATGGCTATATACAGCGAGTACCAGGTAATAACATGGCTATATACAGGGAGGGAATAACATGGTTATATACAGGGATTACCAGGTAATAACATGGCTATATACAGGGAGGTAATAACATGGCTATATACAGGGAGGTAACAACATGGCTATATACAGGGAGTACCAGGTAATAACATGGCTATAGACAGGGAGTACCAGGTATAACATGGCTATATACAGGGAGGTAATAACATGGTTATATACAGGGAGTACCAGGTAATAACATGGTTATATACAGGGAGTACCAGGTAATAACTTGGCCATATACAGGGAGTACCGGGTAATAACATGGTTATATACAGGGAGTACCAGGTAATAACATGGCTATATACAGGGAGTACCAGTACCGGGTATAAACATGGCTATATACAGAGAGTACCAGGTAATAACATGGTTATATACATGGAGCACTGGGTAATAACATGGCTATATACAGTGATTACTAGGTAATAACATGACTATATACAGGGAGTACCAGGTAATAACATGGCTATATACAGGGAGATAATGACATGACTATATACAGGGAGGTAATAACATGGTTATATACAGGGAGTACCAGGTAATAACATGGCTATATACAGGGAGGTAATAACATGGTTATATACAGGGAGTACCAGGTAATAACATGGCTATATACAGGGAGGTAATAACATGGCTATATACAGGGAGTACCTGGTAATAACATGGCTATATACAGCGAGTACCAGGTAATAACATGGCTATATACAGCGAGTACCAGGTAATAACATGGCTATATACAGGGAGGGAATAACATGGTTATATCCGGTGAGTACCAGGTAATAACATGGCTATATACAGGGAGGTAATAACATGGCTATATACAGGGAGGTAATAACATGGCTATATACAGGGAGTACCAGGTAATAACATGGCTATATACAGCGAGTACCAGGTAATAACATGGCTATATACAGCGAGTACCAGGTAATAACATGGCTATATACAGGGAGGGAATAACATGGTTATATACAGGGAGTACCAGGTAATAACATGGCTATATACAGGGAGGTAATAACATGGCTATATACAGGGAGGTAATAACATGGCTATATACAGGGAGTACCAGGTAATAACATGACTATATACAGCGAGTACCAGGTAATAACATGGCTATATACAGCGAGTACCAAGTAATAACATGGCTATATACAGGGAGGTAACAACATGGCTATATACAGGGAGTACCAGGTAATAACATGGCTATAGACAGGGAGTACCAGGTAATAACATGGCTATATACAGGGAGGTAATAACATGGTTATATACAGGGAGTACCAGGTAATAACATGGTTATATACAGGGAGTACCAGGTAATAACATGGCTATATACAGGGAGTACCAGGTAATAACATGGTTATATACAGGGAGTACCAGGTAATAACATGGCTATATACAGGGAGTACCAGTACCGGGTATAAACATGGCTATATACAGAGAGTACCACGTAATAACATGGCTATATACAGGGAGTACCAGGTCATAACATGGCTATATACAGGGAGTACCAGATAATAACATGGCTATATACAGGGACTACCAGGTAATAACATGGCTATATACAGCGAGTACCAGGTAATAACATGGCTATATACAGGGAGGGAATAACATGGTTATATACAGGGAGTGCCAGGTAATAACATGGCTATATACAGGGAGGTAATAACATGGCTATATACAGTGAGGTAACAACATGGCTATATACAGGGAGTACCGGGTAATAACATGGCTATAGACAGGGAGTACCAGGTAATAACATGGCTATATACAGGGAGGTAATAACATGGTTATATACAGGGAGTACCAGGTAATAACATGGTTATATACAGGGAGTACCAGGTAATAACATGGCTATATACAGGGAGGTAATAACATGGCTATATACAGTGAGGTAACAACATGGCTATATACAGGGAGTACCGGGTAATAACATGGCTATAGACAGGGAGTACCAGGTAATAACATGGCTATATACAGGGAGGTAATAACATGTTTATATACAGGGAGTACCAGGTAATAACATGGTTATATACAGGGAGTACCAGGTAATAACATGGCTATATATAGGGAGTACCAGGTAATAACATGGCTATAAACAAGGAGGTAATAACATGGTTATATACAGGGAGTACCAGGTAATAACATGGTTATATACAGGGAGCACTGGGTAATAACATGGCTATATACAGGGATTACTAGGTAATAAAATGACTATATACAGGGAGTACCAGGTAATAACATGGCTATATACAGGGAGATAATGACATGACTATATACAGGGAGGTAATAACATGGTTATATACAGGGAGTACCAGGTAATAACATGGCTATATACAGGGAGGTAATAACATGGTTATATACAGGGAGTACCAGGTAATAACATGGCTATATACAGGGAGGTAATAACATGGCTATATACAGGGAGTACCAGGTAATAACATGGCTATATACAGCGAGTACCAGGTAATAACATGGCTATATACAGCGAGTACCAGGTAATAACATGGCTATATACAGGAAGGGAATAACATGGTTATATACAGGGATTACCAGGTAATAACATGGCTATATACAGGGAGGTAATAACATGGCTATATACAGGGAGGTAACAACATGGCTATATACAGGGAGTACCAGGTAATAACATGGCTATAGACAGGGAGTACCAGGTAATAACATGGCTATATACAGGGAGGTAATAACATGGTTATATACAGGGAGTACCAGGTAATAACATGGTTATATACAGGGAGTACCAGGTAATAACTTGTCCATATACAGGGAGTACCAGGTAATAACATGGTTATATACAGGGAGTACCAGGTAATAACATGGCTATATACAGGGAGTACCAGTACCGGGTATAAACATGGCTATATACAGAGAGTACCAGGTAATAACATGGCTATATACAGGGAGTACCAGGTAATAACATGGCTATATACAGGGACTACCAGGTAATAACATGGCTATATACAGCGAGTACCAGGTAATAACATGGCTATATACAGGGAGGGAATAACATGGTTATATACAGGGAGTACCAGGTAATAACATGGCTATATACAGGGAGGTAATAACATGGTTATATACAGGGAGTACCAGGTAATAACATGGTTATATACAGGGCGTACCAGGTAATAACATGGCTATATACAGGGAGTACCAGGTAATAACATGGTTATATACAGGGAGTACCAGGTAATAACATGGTTATATACAGGGAGTACCAGGTAATAACATGGCTATATACAGGAAGTACCAGGTAATAACATGGCTATATACAGGGAGGTAATAACATGGTTATATACAGGGAGTACCAGGTAATAACATGGTTATATACAGGGAGTACCAGGTAATAACATGGCTATAGACAGGGAGTACCAGGTAATAACATGGCTATATACAGGGAGGTAATAACATGGTTATATACAGGGAGTACCAGGTAATAACATGGTTATATACAGGGAGTACCAGGTAATAACATGGCTATATACAGGGAGTACCAGGTAATAACATGGTTATATACAGGGAGTACCAGTCAATAACATGGCTATATACAGGGAGTACCAGTACCGGGTATAAACATGGCTATATACAGAGAGTACCAGGTAATAACATGGCTATATACAGGGAGTACCAGGTAATAACATGGCTATATACAGCGAGTACCAGGTAATAACATGGCTATATACAGGGAGGGAATAACATGGTTATATACAGGGAGTACCAGGTAATAACATGGCTATATACAGGGAGGTAATAACATGGCTATATACAGGGAGGTAACAACATGGCTATATACAGGGAGTACCAGGTAATAACATGGCTGTAGACAGGGAGTACCAGGTAATAACATGGCTATATACAGGGAGGTAATAACATGGTTATATACAGGGAGTACCATGTAATAACATGGTTATATACAGGGCGTACCAGGTAATAACATGGCTATATACAGGGAGTACCAGGTAATAACATGGCTATATACAGGGAGGTAATAACATGGCTATATACAGGGAGGTAATAACATGTATATATATAGGGAGTACCAGGTAATAACATGGCTATATACAGCAAGTACCAGGTAATAACATGGCTATATACCGGGAGGTAATAACATGGCTATATACAGGGAGGTAATAACATGGCTATATACAGGGAGTACCAGGTAATAACATGGTTATATACAGGGATTACCAGGTAATAACATGGTTATATACAGGGAGTACAAGGTAATAACATAGCTATATACAGGGAGTACCAGGTAATAACATGGCTATATACAGGGAGTACCAGGTAATAACATGGTTATATACAGGGAGTACCAGGTAATAACATGGTTATATACAGGGAGTACCAGGTAATAACATGGCTATATATAGGGAGTACCAGGTAATAACATGGCTATAAACAAGGAGGTAATAACATGGCTATATACAGGGAGTACCAGGTAATAACATGGTTATATACAGGGAGTACCAGGTAATAATATGACTATATACAGGGAGTACCAGTTAATAACATGGTTATATACATGGAGCACTGGGTAATAACATGGCTATATACAGTGATTACTAGGTAATAACATGACTATATACAGGGAGTACCAGGTAATAACATGGCTATATACAGGGAGATAATGACATGACTATATACAGGGAGGTAATAACATGGTTATATACAGGGAGTACCAGGTAATAACATGGCTATATACAGGGAGGTAATAACATGGTTATATACAGGGAGTACCAGGTAATAACATGGCTATATACAGGGAGGTAATAACATGGCTATATACAGGGAGTACCTGGTAATAACATGGCTATATACAGCGAGTACCAGGTAATAACATGGCTATATACAGCGAGTACCAGGTAATAACATGGCTATATACAGGGAGGGAATAACATGGTTATATCCGGTGAGTACCAGGTAATAACATGGCTATATACAGGGAGGTAATAACATGGCTATATACAGGGAGGTAATAACATGGCTATATACAGGGAGTACCAGGTAATAACATGGCTATATACAGCGAGTACCAGGTAATACCATGGCTATATACAGCGAGTACCAGGTAATAACATGGCTATATACAGGGAGGGAATAACATGGTTATATACAGGGAGTACCAGGTAACAACATGGCTATATACAGGGAGGTAATAACATGGCTATATACAGGGAGGTAATAACATGGCTATATACAGGGAGTACCAGGTAATAACATGACTATATACAGCGAGTACCAGGTAATAACATGGCTATATACAGCGAGTACCAGGTAATAACATGGCTATATACAGGGAGGTAACAACGTGGCTATATACAGGGAGTACCAGGTAATAACATGGCTATAGACAGGGAGTACCAGGTAATAACATGGCTATATACAGGGAGGTAATAACATGGTTATATACAGGGAGTACCAGGTAATAACATGGTTATATACAGGGAGTACCAGGTAATAACATGGCTATATACAGGGACTACCAGGTAATAACATGGCTATATACAGCGAGTACCAGGTAATAACATGGCTATATACAGGGAGGGAATAACATGGTTATATACAGGGAGTACCAGTACCGGGTATAAACATGGCTATTTACAGAGAGTACCACGTAATAACATGGCTATATACAGGGAGTACCAGGTCATAACATGGCTATATACAGGGAGTACCAGATAATAACATGGCTATATACAGGGACTACCAGGTAATAACATGGCTATATACAGCGAGTACCAGGTAATAACATGGCTATATACAGGGAGGGAATAACATGGTTATATACAGGGAGTACCAGGTAATAACATGGCTATATACAGGGAGGTAATAACATGGCTATATACAGTGAGGTAACAACATGGCTATATACAGGGAATACCGGGTAATAACATGGCTATAGACAGGGAGTACCAGGTAATAACATGGCTATATACAGGGAGGTAATAACATGGTTATATACAGGGAGTACCAGGTAATAACATGGTTATATACAGGGAGTACCAGGTAATAACATGGCTATATATAGGGAGTACCAGGTAATAACATGGCTATAAACAAGGAGGTAATAACATGGTTATATACAGGGAGTACCAGGTAATAATATGACTATATACAGGGAGTACCAGGTAATAACATGGTTATATACAGGGAGCACTGGGTAATAACATGGCTATATACAGGGATTACTAGGTAATAAAATGACTATATACAGGGAGTACCAGGTAATAACATGGCTATATACAGGGAGATAATGACATGACTATATACAGGGAGGTAATAACATGGTTATATACAGGGAGTACCAGGTAATAACATGGCTATATACAGGGAGGGTAATAACATGGTTATATACAGGGAGTACCAGGTAATAACATGGCTATATACAGGGAGGTAATAACATGGCTATATACAGGGAGTACCAGGTAATAACATGGCTATATACAGCGAGTACCAGGTAATAACATGGCTATATACAGCGAGTACCAGGTAATAACATGGCTATATACAGGGAGGGAATAACATGGTTATATACAGGGATTACCAGGTAATAACATGGCTATATACAGGGAGGTAATAACATGGCTATATACAGGGAGGTAACAACATGGCTATATACAGGGAGTACCAGGTAATAACATGGCTATAGACAGGGAGTACCAGGTAATAACATGGCTATATACAGGGAGGTAATAACATGGTTATATACAGGGAGTACCAGGTAATAACATGGTTATATACAGGGAGTACCAGGTAATAACATGGCCATATACAGGGAGTACCAGGTAATAACATGGTTATATACAGGGAGTACCAGGTAATAACATGGCTATATACAGGGAGTACCAGTACCGGGTATAAACATGGCTATATACAGAGAGTACCAGGTAATAACATGGCTATATACAGGGAGTACCAGGTAATAACATGGCTATATACAGGGAGTACCAGATAATAACATGGCTATATACAGGGACTACCAGGTAATAACATGGCTATATACAGCGAGTACCAGGTAATAACATGGCTATATACAGGGAGGGAATAACATGGTTATATACAGGGAGTACCAGGTAATAACATGGCTATATACAGGGAGGTAATAACATGGCTATATACAGGGAGGTAACAACATGGCTATATACAGGGAGTACCAGGTAATAACATGGCTATAGACAGGGAGTACCAGGTAATAACATGGCTATATACAGGGAGGTAATAACATGGTTATATACAGGGAGTACCAGGTAATAACATGGTTATATACAGGGCGTACCAGGTAATAACATGGCTATATACAGGGAGTACCAGGTAATAACATGGCTATATACAGGAAGTACCAGGTAATAACATGGCTATATACATGGTGTACCAGGTAATAACATGGCTATATACAGGGAGGTAATAACATGTATATATATATAGGGATTACCAGGTAATAACATGGCTATATACAGCAAGTACCAGGTAATAACATGGCTATATACCGGGAGGTAATCACATGGCTATATACAGGGAGGTAATAACATGGCTATATACAGGGAGTACCAGGGATAACATGGTTATATACAGGGATTACCAGGTAATAACATGGTTATATACAGGGAGTACCAGGTAATAACATAGCTATATACAGGGAGTACCAGGTAATAACATGGCTATATACAGGGAGTACCAGGGTAATAACATGGTTATATACAGGGAGTACCAGGTAATAACATGGTTATATACAGGGAGTACCAGGTAATAACATGGCTATATATAGGGAGTACCAGGTAATAACATGGATATAAACAAGGAGGTAATAACATGGTTATATACAGGGAGTACCAGGTAATAACATGGTTATATACAGGGAGCACTGGGTAATAACATGACTATATACAGGGAGTACCAGGTAATAACATGGTTATATACAGGGAGTACCAGGTAATAACATGGCTATATACAGGGAGGTAATAACATAGATATATACAGGGAGTACCAGGTAATAACATGGCTATATACAGGGAGGTAATAACATGGCTATATACAGGGAGTACCAGGTAATAACATGGCTATATACAGCGAGTACCAGGTAATAACATGGCTATATACAGCGAGTACCAGGTAATAACATGGCTATATACAGGGAGGGAATAACATGGTTATATCCGGTGAGTACCAGGTAATAACATGGCTATATACTGGGAGGTAATAACATGGCTATATACAGGGAGGTAATAACATGGCTATATACAGGGAGTACCAGGTAATAACATGGCTATATACAGCGAGTACCAGGTAATAACATGGCTATATACAGCGAGTACCAGGTAATAACATGGCTATATACAGGGAGGGAATAACATGGTTATGTACAGGGAGTACCAGGTAATAACATGGCTATATACAGGGAGTTAATAACATGGCGATATACAGGGAGGTAATAACATGGCTATATACAGGGAGTACCAGGTAATAACATGGCTATATACAGCGAGTACCAGGTAATAACATGGCTATATACAGCGAGTACCAGGTAATAACATGGCTATATACAGGGAGGGTAACAACATGGCTATATACAGGGAGTACCAGGTAATAACATGGCTATAGACAGGGAGTACCAGGTAATAACATGGCTATATACAGGGATGTAATAACATGGTTATATACAGGGAGTACCAGGTAATAACATGGTTATATACAGGGAGTACCAGGTAATAACATGGCTATATACAGGGAGTACCAGGTAATAACATGGTTATATACAGGGAGTACCAGGTAATAACATGGCTATATACAGGGAGTACCAGTACCGGGTATAAACATGGCTATATACAGAGAGTACCAGGTAATAACATGGCTATATACAGGGAGTACCAGGTCATAACATGGCTATATACAGGGAGTACCAGATAATAACATGGCTATATACAGGGACTACCAGGTAATAACATGGCTATATACAGCGAGTACCAGGTAATAACATGGCTATATACAGGGAGGGAATAACATGGTTATATACAGGGAGTACCAGGTAATAACATGGCTATATACAGGGAGGTAATAACATGGCTATATACAGTGAGGTAACAACATGGCTATATACAGGGAGTACCGGGTAATAACATGGCTATAGACAGGGAGTACCAGGTAATAACATGGCTATATACAGGGAGGTAATAACATGGTTATATACAGGGAGTACCAGGTAATAACATGGTTATATACAGGGAGTACCAGGTAATAACAAGGCTATATACAGGGAGTACCAGGTAATAACATGGTTATATACAGGGAGTACCAGGTAATAACATGGCTATATACAGGGAGTACCTGGTAATAACATGGTTATATACAGGGAGTACCAGGTAATAACATGGCTATATACAGGGAGTACCAGGTAATAACATGGCTATATACAGGGAGTACCAGGTAATAACATGGTTATATACAGGGAGTACCAGGTAATAACATGGTTATATACAGGGAGTACCAGGTAATAACATGGCTATATACAGGGAGTACCTGGTAATAACATGGTTATATACAGGGAGTACCAGGTAATAACATGGCTATATACAGGGAGCACTGGGTAATAACATGGCTATATACAGGGATTACTAGGTAATAACATGACTATATACAGGGAGTACCAGGTAATAACATGGCTATATACAGGGAGATAATGACATGGCTATATACAGGGAGTACCGGGTAATAACATGGTTATATACAGGGAGTACCAGGTAATAACATGGCTATATACAGGGAGGTAATAACATGGATATATACAGGGAGTACCAGGTAATAACATGGCTATATACAGGGAGGTAATAACATGGCTATATACAGGGAGTACCAGGTAATAACATGGCTATATACAGCGAGTACCAGGTAATAACATGGCTATATACAGCGAGTACCAGGTAATAACATGGCTATATACAGGGAGGGAATAACATGGATATATCCGGTGAGTACCAGGTAATAACATGGCTATATACAGGGAGGTAATAACATGGCTATATACAGGGAGGTAATAACATGGCTATATACAGGGAGTACCAGGTAATAACATGGCTATATACAGCGAGTACCAGGTAATAACATGGTTATATACAGCGAGTACCAGGTAATAACATGGCTATATACAGGGACGGCATAACATGGTTATATACAGGGAGTACCAGGTAATAACATGGCTATATACAGGGAGGTAATAACATGGTTATATACAGGGAGTACCAGGTAATAACATGGTTATATACAGGGCGTACCAGGTAATAACATGGCTATATACAGGGAGTACCAGGTAATAACATGGCTATATACAGGAAGTACCAGGTAATAACATGGCTATATACATGGTGTACCAGGTAATAACATGGCTATATACAGGGAGGTAATAACATGTATATATATATAGGGATTACCAGGTAATAACATGGCTATATACAGCAAGTACCAGGTAATAACATGGCTATATACCGGGAGGTAATCACATGGCTATATACAGGGAGGTAATAACATGGCTATATACAGGGAGTACCAGGGATAACATGGTTATATACAGGGATTACCAGGTAATAACATGGTTATATACAGGGAGTACCAGGTAATAACATAGCTATATACAGGGAGTACCAGGTAATAACATGGCTATATACAGGGAGTACCAGGTAATAACATGGTTATATACAGGGAGTACCAGGTAATAACATGGTTATATACAGGGAGTACCAGGTAATAACATGGCTATATATAGGGAGTACCAGGTAATAACATGGATATAAACAAGGAGGTAATAACATGGTTATATACAGGGAGTACCAGGTAATAACATGGTTATATACAGGGAGCACTGGGTAATAACATGACTATATACAGGGAGTACCAGGTAATAACATGGTTATATACAGGGAGTACCAGGTAATAACATGGCTATATACAGGAGGTAATAACATAGATATATACAGGGAGTACCAGGTAATAACATGGCTATATACAGGGAGGTAATAACATGGCTATATACAGGGAGTACCAGGTAATAACATGGCTATATACAGCGAGTACCAGGTAATAACATGGCTATATACAGCGAGTACCAGGTAATAACATGGCTATATACAGGGAGGGAATAACATGGTTATATCCGGTGAGTACCAGGTAATAACATGGCTATATACTGGGAGGTAATAACATGGCTATATACAGGGAGGTAATAACATGGCTATATACAGGGAGTACCAGGTAATAACATGGCTATATACAGCGAGTACCAGGTAATAACATGGCTATATACAGCGAGTACCAGGTAATAACATGGCTATATACAGGGAGGGAATAACATGGTTATGTACAGGGAGTACCAGGTAATAACATGGCTATATACAGGGAGTTAATAACATGGCGATATACAGGGAGGTAATAACATGGCTATATACAGGGAGTACCAGGTAATAACATGGCTATATACAGCGAGTACCAGGTAATAACATGGCTATATACAGCGAGTACCAGGTAATAACATGGCTATATACAGGGAGGTAACAACATGGCTATATACAGGGAGTACCAGGTAATAACATGGCTATAGACAGGGAGTACCAGGTAATAACATGGCTATATACAGGGATGTAATAACATGGTTATATACAGGGAGTACCAGGTAATAACATGGTTATATACAGGGAGTACCAGGTAATAACATGGCTATATACAGGGAGTACCAGGTAATAACATGGTTATATACAGGGAGTACCAGGTAATAACATGGCTATATACAGGGAGTACCAGTACAGGGTATAAACATGGCTATATACAGAGAGTACCAGGTAATAACATGGCTATATACAGGGGGAGTACCAGGTCATAACATGGCTATATACAGGGAGTACCAGAATAATAACATGGCTATATACAGGGACTACCAGGTAATAACATGGCTATATACAGCGAGTACCAGGTAATAACATGGCTATATACAGGGAGGGAATAACATGGTTATATACAGGGAGTACCAGGTAATAACATGGCTATATACAGGGAGGTAATAACATGGCTATATACAGTGAGGTAACAACATGGCTATATACAGGGAGTACCGGGTAATAACATGGCTATAGACAGGGAGTACCAGGTAAAACATGGCTATATACAGGGAGGTAATAACATGGTTATATACAGGGAGTACCAGGTAATAACATGGTTATATACAGGGAGTACCAGGTAATAACAAGGCTATATACAGGGAGTACCAGGTAATAACATGGTTATATACAGGGAGTACCAGGTAATAACATGGCTATATTACAGGGAGTACCTGGTAATAACATGGTTATACTAAGGGAGTACCAGGTAATAACAGGCTATATACAGGGAGTACCAGGTAATAACATGGCTATATACAGGGAGTACCAGGTAATAACATGGTTATATACAGGAGTACCAGGTAATAACATGGTTATATACAGGGAGTACCAGGTAATAACATGGCTATATACAGGGAGTACCTGGTAATAACATGGTTATATACAGGGAGTACCAGGTAATAACATGGCGATATACAGGGAGCACTGGGTAATAACATGGCTATATACAGGGATTACTAGGTAATAACATGACTATATACAGGGAGTACCAGGTAATAACATGGCTATATACAGGGAGATAATGACATGGCTATATACAGGGAGTACCGGGTAATAAACATGGTTATATACAGGGAGTACCAGGTAATAACATGGCTATATACAGGGAGGTAATACATGGATATATACAGGGAGTACCAGGTAATAACATGGCTATATACAGGGAGGTAATAACATGGCTATAGACAGGGAGTACCAGGTAATAACATGGCTATATACAGCGAGTACCAGGTAATAACATGGCTATATACAGCGAGTACCAGGTAATAACATGGCTATATACAGGGAGGGAATAACATGGATATATCCGGTGAGTACCAGGTAATAACATGGCTATATACAGGGAGGTAATAACATGGCTATATACAGGAGGTAATAACATGGCTAATATACAGGGAGTACCAGGTAATAACATGGCTATATACAGCGAGTACCAGGTAATAACATGGTTATATACAGCGAGTACCAGGTAATAACATGGCTATATACAGGGACGGCATAAACATGGTTATATACAGGGAGTACCAGGTAATAACATGGCTATATACAGGGAGGTAATAACATGGCGATATACAGGGAGGTAATAACATGGCTATAAACAGGGAGTACCAGGTAATAACATGGCTATATACAGCGAGTACCAGGTAATAACATGGCTATATACAGCGAGTACCAGGTAATAACATGGCTATATACAGGGAGGTAACAACATGGCTATATACAGGGAGTACCAGGTAATAACATGGCTATATACAGGGAGTACCAGGTAATAACATGGCTATATACAGGGAGGTAATACATGGTTATATACAGGAGTACCAGGTATAACATGGTTATATACAGGGAGTACCAGGTAATCACATGGCTAAATACAGGAGTACCAGGTAATAACATGGTTATATACAGGGAGTACCAGGTAATAACATGCTATATACAGGAGTACCAGTACCGGGTATAAACATGGCGTATATACAGAGAGTACCAGGTAATAACATGGCTATATACAGGGAGGGAATAACATGGATATATACGGGAGTACCAGGTAATAACATGGCTATATACAGGGAGGTAATAACATGGCTATATACAGGGAGGTAATAACATGGCTATATACAGGGAGTACCAGGTAATAACATGGCTATATACAGCGAGTACCAGGTAATAACATGGCTATATACAGCGAGTACCAGGTAATAACATGGCTATATACAGGGAGGTATAACATGGTTATATACAGGGAGTACCAGGTAATAACATGGCTATATACAGGGAGGTAATAACATGGCTATATACAGGGAGGTAATAACATGGCTATATACAGGGAGTACCAGGTAATAACATGGCTATATACAGCGAGTACCAGGTAATAACATGGCTATATACAGGGAGTACCAGGTAATAACATGGCTATATACAGGGAGTACCAGGTAATAACATGGTTATATACAGGAGTACCAGGTAATAACATGGCTATATACAGGGAGTACCAGGTAATAACATGGTTATATACAGGGAGTACCAGGTAATAACATGGCTATATACAGGGAGTACAGGTAATAACATGGCTATATACAGGGAGTACCAGGTAATAACATGGCTATATACAGGGAGTACCAGGTAATAACATGGCTATATACAGGGAGGTAATAACATGGCTATATACAGGGAGTACCAGGTAATAACATGGCTATATACAGGGAGTACCAGGTAATAACATGGCTATATACAGGGAGGTAATAACATGGCTATATACAGGGAGTACCAGGTAATAACATGGCTATATACAGGGAGGTAATAACATGGCTATATACAGGGAGTACCAGGTAATAACATGGCTATATACAGGGAGTACCAGGTAATAACATGGCTATATACAGGGAGTACCAGGTAATAACATGGCTATATACAGGGAGGGAATAACATGGCTATATACAGGGAGTACCAGGTAATAACATGGCTATATACAGGGAGGTAATAACATGGCTATATACAGGGAGGTAATAACATGGCTATATACAGGGAGTACCAGGTAATAACATGGCTATATACAGGGAGTACCAGGTAATAACATGGTTATATACAGGGAGTACCAGGTAATAACATGGCTATATACAGGAGACGTAATAACATGGTTATATACAGGGAGTACCAGGTAATAACATGGCTATATACAGGAGGTAATAACATGGTTATATACAGGGAGTACCAGGTAATAACATGGTTATATACAGGGAGTACCAGGTAATAACATGGCTATATACAGGGAGTACCAGGTAATAACATGGCTATATACAGGAAGTACCAGGTAATAACATGGCTATATACAGGGAGTACCAGGTAATAACATGGCTATATACAGGGAGGTAATAACATGTATATATATACAGGGATACCAGGTAATAACATGGCTATATACAAGTACCAGGTAATAACATGGCTATATACAGGGAGGTAATAACATGGCTATATACAGGGAGGTAATAACATGGCTATATACAGGAGTACCAGGTAATAACATGGTTATATACAGGGAGTACCAGGTAATAACATGGTTATATACAGGGAGTACCAGGTAATAACATGGCTATATACAGGGAGTACCAGGTAATAACATGGCTATATACAGGGAGTACCAGGTAATAACATGGCTATATACAGGGAGTACCAGGTAATAACATGGTTATATACAGGGAGTACCAGGTAATAACATGGCTATATACAGGGAGTACCAGGTAATAACATGGATATATACAAGGAGGTAATAACATGGTTATATACAGGGAGTACCAGGTAATAACATGGTTATATACAGGGAGCACTGGGTAATAACATGACTATATACAGGGAGTACCAGGTAATAACATGGTTATATACAGGAGTACCAGGTAATAACATGGCTATATACAGGGAGGTAATAACATGGTTATATACAGGGAGTACCAGGTAATAACATGGCTATATACAGGGAGGTAATAACATGGCTATATACAGGGAGTACCAGGTAATAACATGGCTATATACAGCGAGTACCAGGTAATAACATGGCTATATACAGCGAGTACCAGGTAATAACATGGCTATATACAGGGAGGGAATAACATGGTTATATCCGGGAGTACCAGGTAAACATGGCTATATACAGGGAGGTAATAACATGGCTATATACAGGGAGGTAATAACATGGCTATATACAGGGAGTACCAGGTAATAACATGGCTATATACAGCGAGTACCAGGTAATAACATGGCTATATACAGCGAGTACCAGGTAATAACATGGCTATATACAGGGAGGGAATAACATGGTTATATACAGGGAGTACCAGGTAATAACATGGCTATATACAGGGGTAATAACATGGCTATATACAGTGAGGTAACAACATGGCTATATACAGGGAGTACCAGGTAATAACATGGCTATATACAGGGAGTACCAGGTAATAACATGGCTATATACAGGGAGGTAATAACATGGCTATATACAGGGAGTACCAGGTAATAACATGGTTATATACAGGGAGTACCAGGTAATAACATGGCTATATACAGGGAGTACCAGGTAATAACATGGCTATATACAGGAGTACCAGGTAATAACATGGCTATATACAGGGAGTACCAGGTAATAACATGGTTATATACAGGGAGTACCAGGTAATAACATGGCTATATACAGGGAGTACCAGGTAATAACATGGCTATATACAGGGAGTACCAGGTAATAACATGGTTATATACAGGGAGTACCAGGTAATAACATGGCTATATACAGGAGTACCAGGTAATAACATGGCTATATACAGGGAGTACCAGGTAATAACATGGTTATATACAGGGAGTACCAGGTAATAACATGGCTATATACAGGGAGCACAGGTAATAACATGGCTATATACAGGGACTACTAGGTAATAACATGGCTATATACAGGGAGTACCAGGTAATAACATGGCTATATACAGGGAGATAATAACATGGCTATATACAGGGAGTACCAGGTAATAACATGGCTATATACAGGGAGTACCAGGTAATAACATGGCTATATACAGGGAGGTAATAACATGGCTATATACAGGGAGTACCAGGTAATAACATGGCTATATACAGGGAGGTAATAACATGGCTATATACAGGGAGTACCAGGTAATAACATGGCTATATACAGCGAGTACCAGGTAATAACATGGCTATATACAGCGAGTACCAGGTAATAACATGGCTATATACAGGGAGGGAATAACATGGTTATATACAGGGAGTACCAGGTAATAACATGGCTATATACAGGGAGGTAATAACATGGCTATATACAGGGAGGTAATAACATGGCTATATACAGGGAGTACCAGGTAATAACATGGCTATATACAGGGAGTACCAGGTAATAACATGGTTATATACAGCGAGTACCAGGTAATAACATGGCTATATACAGGGACGGTAATAACATGGTTATATACAGGGAGTACCAGGTAATAACATGGCTATATACAGGGAGGTAATAACATGGCTATATACAGGGAGGTAATAACATGGCTATATACAGGGAGTACCAGGTAATAACATGGCTATATACAGGGAGTACCAGGTAATAACATGGCTATATACAGGGAGTACCAGGTAATAACATGGCTATATACAGGGAGGTAATAACATGGCTATATACAGGGAGTACCAGGTAATAACATGGCTATATACAGGGAGTACCAGGTAATAACATGGCTATATACAGGGAGGTAATAACATGGTTATATACAGGGAGTACCAGGTAATAACATGGCTATATACAGGGAGTACCAGGTAATAACATGGCTATATACAGGGAGTACCAGGTAATAACATGGTTATATACAGGGAGTACCAGGTAATAACATGGCTATATACAGGGAGTACCAGTACCGGGTATAACATGGCTATATACAGGAGTACCAGGTAATAACATGGCTATATACAGGGAGGGAATAACATGGATATATCCGGGAGTACCAGGTAATAACATGGCTATATACAGGGAGGTAATAACATGGCTATATACAGGGAGGTAATAACATGGCTATATACAGGGAGTACCAGGTAATAACATGGCTATATACAGCGAGTACCAGGTAATAACATGGTTATATACAGCGAGTACCAGGTAATAACATGGCTATATACAGGGACGGCATAACATGGTTATATACAGGGAGTACCAGGTAATAACATGGCTATATACAGGGAGGTAATAACATGGCGATATACAGGGAGGTAATAACATGGCTATAAACAGGGAGTACCAGGTAATAACATGGCTATATACAGGGAGTACCAGGTAATAACATGGCTATATACAGGAGTACCAGGTAATAACATGGCTATATACAGGGAGGTAACAACATGGCTATATACAGGGAGTACCAGGTAATAACATGGCTATATACAGGGAGTACCAGGTAATAACATGGCTATATACAGGGAGGTAATAACATGGTTATATACAGGGAGTACCAGGTAATAACATGGCTATATACAGGGAGTACCAGGTAATAACATGGCTATATACAGGGAGTACCAGGTAATAACATGGTTATATACAGGGAGTACCAGGTAATAACATGGCTATATACAGGGAGTACCAGTACGGGTATAAACATGGCTATATACAGAGAGTACCAGGTAATAACATGGCTATATACAGGGAGCACTGGGTAATAACATGGCTATATACAGGGATTACTAGGTAATAACATGACTATATACAGGGAGTACCAGGTAATAACATGGCTATATACAGGGAGGTAATGACATGGCTATATACAGGGAGTAGGTAATAACATGGTTATATACAGGGAGTACCAGGTAATAACATGGCTATATACAGGGAGGTAATAACATGGCTATATACAGGGAGTACCAGGTAATAACATGGCTATATACAGGGAGGTAATAACATGGCTATATACAGGGAGTACCAGGTAATAACATGGCTATATACAGCGAGTACCAGGTAATAACATGGCTATATACAGCGAGTACCAGGTAATAACATGGCTATATACAGGGAGGGAATAACATGGATATATCCGGGAGTACCAGGTAATAACATGGCTATATACAGGGAGGTAATAACATGGCTATATACAGGGAGGTAATAACATGGCTATATACAGGGAGTACCAGGTAATAACATGGCTATATACAGCGAGTACCAGGTAATAACATGGCTATATACAGCGAGTACCAGGTAATAACATGGCTATATACAGGGACGGATAACATGGTTATATACAGGGAGTACCAGGTAATAACATGGCTATATACAGGGAGGTAATAACATGGCTATATACAGGGAGGTAATAACATGGCTATAAACAGGGAGTACCAGGTAATAACATGGCTATATACAGCGAGTACCAGGTAATAACATGGCTATATACAGCGAGTACCAGGTAATAACATGGCTATATACAGGGAGGTAATAACATGGCTATATACAGGGAGTACCAGGTAATAACATGGCTATAGACAGGGAGTACCAGGTAATAACATGGCTATATACAGGGAGGTAATAACATGGTTATATACAGGGAGTACCAGGTAATAACATGGTTATATACAGGGAGTACCAGGTAATAACATGGCTAAATACAGGGAGTACCAGGTAATAACATGGTTATATACAGGGAGTACCAGGTAATAACATGGCTATATACAGGGAGTACCAGTACCGGGTATAAACATGGCTATATACAGAGAGTACCAGGTAATAACATGGCTATATACAGGGAGGGAATAACATGGATATATCCGGTGAGTACCAGGTAATAACATGGCTATATACAGGGAGGTAATAACATGGCTATATACAGGGAGGTAATAACATGGCTATATACAGGGAGTACCAGGTAATAACATGGCTATATACAGCGAGTACCAGGTAATAACATGGTTATATACAGCGAGTACCAGGTAATAACATGGCTATATACAGGGACGGCATAACATGGTTATATACAGGGAGTACCAGGTAATAACATGGCTATATACAGGGAGGTAATAACATGGCGATATACAGGGAGGTAATAACATGGCTATAAACAGGGAGTACCAGGTAATAACATGGCTATATACAGCGAGTACCAGGTAATAACATGGCTATATACAGCGAGTACCAGGTAATAACATGGCTATATACAGGGAGGTAACAACATGGCTATATACAGGGAGTACCAGGTAATAACATGGCTATAGACAGGGAGTACCAGGTAATAACATGGCTATATACAGGGAGGTAATAACATGGTTATATACAGGGAGTACCAGGTAATAACATGGTTATATACAGGGAGTACCAGGTAATAACATGGCTATATACAGGGAGTACCAGGTAATAACATGGTTATATACAGGGAGTACCAGGTAATAACATGGCTATATACAGGGAGTACCAGTACCGGGTATAAACATGGCTATATACAGAGAGTACCAGGTAATAACATGGCTATATACAGGGAGTACCAGGTCATAACATGGCTATATACAGGAGTACCCAGATAATAACATGGCTATACAGGGACTACCAGGTAATAACATGGCTATATACAGCGAGTACCAGGTAATAACATGGCTATATACAGGGAGGGAATAACATGGTTATATACAGGGAGTACCAGGTAATAACATGGCTATATACAGGGAGGTAATAACATGGCTATATACAGTGAGGTAACAACATGGCTATATACAGGGAGTACCAGGTAATAACATGGCTATATACAGGGAGTACCAGGTAATAACATGGCTATATACAGGGAGGTAATAACATGGTTATATACAGGGAGTACCAGGTAATAACATGGTTATATACAGGGAGTACCAGGTAATAACATGGCTATATACAGGAGTACCAGGTAATAACATGGTTATATACAGGGAGTACCAGGTAATAACATGGCTATATACAGGGAGTACCAGGTAATAACATGGCTATATACAGGGAGTACCAGGTAATAACATGGTTATATACAGGGAGTACCAGGTAATAACATGGTTATATACAGGGAGCAGGTAATAACATGGCTATATACAGGGAGTACCAGGTAATAACATGGCTATATACAGGGAGTACCAGGTAATAACATGGCTATATACAGGGAGGTAATAACATGGTTATATACAGGGAGTACCAGAATAACATGGCTATATACAGGGAGGTAATAACATGGCTATATACAGGGAGTACCAGGTAATAACACGGCTATATACAGCGAGTACCAGGTAATAACATGGCTATATACGCGAGTACCAGGTAATAACATGGCTATATACAGGGAGGGAATAACATGGTTATATACAGGGAGTACCAGGTTATAACATGGTTATATACAGGGAGTACCAGGTAATAACATGGTTATTACAGGGAGTACCGAGGTAATAACATGGCTATTACAGGGAGTACCAGTACCGGGTATAAACCAGTATATACAGGGAGTACCAGTAATAACATGGCTATATACAGGGAGGTAATAACATGGCTATATACAGGGAGTACCAGGTAATAACACGGCTATATACAGCGAGTACCAGGTAATACATGGCTATATACAGCGAGTACCAGGTAATAACATGGCTATATACAGGGAGGGAATAAACATGGTTATATACAGGGAGTACCAGGTTATAACATGGTTATATACAGGGAAGTACCAGGTAATAACATGGTTATATACAGGGAGTACCAGGTATATAACATGGTTATATACAGGGAGTACCAGGTAATAACATGGTTATATACAGGGATTACCAGATAATAACATGGCTATATACAGGGACTACCAGGTAATAACATGGCTATATACTGCGAGTACCAGGTCATAACATGGCTATATACAGGGAGGGAATAACATGGTTATATACAGGGAGTACCAGGTAATAACATGGCTATATACAGGGAGGGTAATAACATGGCTATATACAAGGGAGGTAACAAATGGCTATATACAGGGAGTACCAGGTAATAACATGGCTATAGACAGGGAGTAACAGGTAATAACATGGGCTATATACCAGGCAGGTAATAACATGGTTATATACGGGAGTACCAGGTAATAACATGGATTATATACAGGAGTACAGGTAATAACATGGCTATATACAGGGAGCTACCAGGTAATAACATGGTTATATACAGGGAGTACCAGGTAATAACATGGCTATATACAGGTAGTACCAGTACCGGGGTATAAACATGGCTATATACAGAGAGTACCAGGTAATAACATGGCTATATACAGGAGTACCAGGTAATAACATGGCTATATACAGGGAACTACCAGGTAATAACATGGCTATATACAGCGAGTACCAGGTAATAACATGGCTATATACAGCGAGTACCAGGTAATAACATGGCTATATACAGGGAGGGAATAACATGGTTATATACAGGGAGTACCAGGTAATAACATGGCTATATACAGGGAGGTAATAACATGGCTATATATTGTGAGGTAACAACATGGCTATATACAGGGAGTACCAGGTAATAACATGGCTATAGACAGGGAGTACCAGGTAATAACATGGCTATATACAGGGAGGTAATAACATGGTTATATACAGGGAGTACCAGGTAATAACATGGTTATATACAGAGAGTACCAGGTAATAACATGGCTATATACAGGGAGTACCAGGTAATAACATGGTTATATACAGGGAGTACCAGGTAATAACATGGCTATATACAGGGACTACCAGGTAATAACATGGTTATATACAGGGAGTACCAGGTAATAACATGGCTATATACAGGGAGTACCAGGTAATAACATGGCTATATACAGGGAGTACCAGGTAATAACATGGTTATATACAGGGAGTACCAGGTAATAACATGGTTATATACAGGGAGCACTGGGTAATAACATGGCTATATACAGGGATTACTAGGTAATAACATGACTATATACAGGGAGTAACAGGTAATAACATGGCTATATACAGGGAGGTAATAACATGGTTATATACAGGGAGTACCAGTAATAACATGGCTATATACAGGGAGGTAATAACATGGCTATATACAGGGAGTACCAGGTAATAACACGGCTATATACAGCGAGTACCAGGTAATAACATGGCTATATACAGCGAGTACCAGGTAATAACATGGCTATATACAGGGAGGGAATAACATGGTTATATACAGGGAGTACCAGGTTATAACATGGTTATATACAGGGAGTACCAGGTAATAACATGGTTATATACAGGGAGTACCAGGTAATAACATGGCTATATACAGGGAGTACCAGTACCGGGTATAAACCAGTATATACAGGGAGCACCAGTAATAACATGGCTATATACAGGGAGGTAATAACATGGCTATATACAGGGAGTACCAGGTAATAACATGGCTATATACAGGGAGGGAATAACATGGTTATATACAGGGAGTACCAGGTTATAACATGGTTATATACAGGGAGTACCAGGTAATAACATGGTTATATACAGGGAGTACCAGGTTATAACATGGTTATATACAGGGAGTACCAGGTAATAACATGGTTATATACAGGGATTACCAGATAATAACATGGCTATATACAGGGACTACCAGGTAATAACATGGCTATATACTGCGAGTACCAGGTAATAACATGGCTATATACAGGGAGGGAATAACATGGTTATATACAGGGAGTACCAGGTAATAACATGGCTATATACAGGGAGGTAATAACATGGCTATATACAGGGAGGTAACAACATGGCTATATACAGGGAGTACCAGGTAATAACATGGCTATAGACAGGGAGTAACAGGTAATAACATGGCTATATACAGGCAGGTAATAACATGGTTATATACAGGGAGTACCAGGTAATAACATGGCTATATACAGGGAGTACCAGGTAATAACATGGTTATATACAGGGAGTACCAGGTAATAACATGGCTATATACAGGGAGTACCAGTACCGGGTATAAACATGGCTATATACAGAGAGTACCAGGTAATAACATGGCTATATACAGGGAGTACCAGGTAATAACATGGCTATATACAGGGACTACCAGGTAATAACATGGCTATATACAGCGAGTACCAGGTAATAACATGGCTATATACAGCGAGTACCAGGTAATAACATGGCTATATACAGGGAGGGAATAACATGGTTATATACAGGGAGTACCAGGTAATAACATGGCTATATACAGGGAGGTAATAACATGGCTATATATTGTGAGGTAACAACATGGCTATATACAGGGAGTACCAGGTAATAACATGGCTATAGACAGGGAGTACCAGGTAATAACATGGCTATATACAGGGAGGTAATAACATGGTTATATACAGGGAGTACCAGGTAATAACATGGTTATATACAGAGAGTACCAGGTAATAACATGGCTATATACAGGGAGTACCAGGTAATAACATGGTTATATACAGGGAGTACCAGGTAATAACATGGCTATATACAGGGACTACCAGGTAATAACATGGTTATATACAGGGAGGTAATAACATGGCTATATACAGGGAGGTAACAACATGGCTATATACAGGGAGTACCAGGTAATAACATGGCTATAGACAGGGAGTAACAGGTAATAACATGGCTATATACAGGGAGGTCATAACATGGTTATATACAGGGAGTACCAGGTAATAACATGGCTATATACAGGGAGTACCAGGTAATAACATGGTTATATACAGGGAGTACCAGGTAATAACATGGCTATATACAGGGAGTACCAGTACCGGTTATAAACATGGCTATATACAGAGAGTACCAGGTAATAACATGGCTATATACAGGGAGTACCAGGTAATAACATGGCTATATACAGGGAGTACCAGGTAATAACATGGTTATATACAGGGACTACCAGGTAATAACATGGCTATATACAGCGAGTACCAGGTAATAACATGGCTATATACAGCGAGTACCAGGTAATAACATGGCTATATACAGGGAGGGAATAACATGGTTATATACAGGGAGTACCAGGTAATAACATGGCTATATACAGGGAGGTAATAACATGGCTATATATTGTGAGGTAACAACATGGCTATATACAGGGAGTACCAGGTAATAACATGGCTATAGACAGGGAGTACCAGGTAATAACATGGCTATATACAGGGAGGTAATAACATGGTTATATACAGGGAGTACCAGGTAATAACATGGTTATATACAGAGAGTACCAGGTAATAACATGGCTATATACAGGGAGTACCAGGTAATAACATGGTTATATACAGGGAGTACCAGGTAATAACATGGCTATATACAGGGACTACCAGGTAATAACATGGTTATATACAGGGAGTACCAGGTAATAACATGGCTATATACAGGGAGTACCAGGTAATAACATGGCTATATACAGGGAGTACCAGGTAATAACATGGTTATATACAGGGAGTACCAGGTAATAACATGGTTATATACAGGGAGCACTGGGTAATAACATGGCTATATACAGGGATTACTAGGTAATAACATGACTATATACAGGGAGTAACAGGTAATAACATGGCTATATACAGGGAGGTAATAACATGGTTATATACAGGGAGTACCAGTAATAACATGGCTATATACAGGGAGGTAATAACATGGCTATATACAGGGAGTACCAGGTAATAACACGGCTATATACAGCGAGTACCAGGTAATAACATGGCTATATACAGCGAGTACCAGGTAATAACATGGCTATATACAGGGAGGGAATAACATGGTTATATACAGGGAGTACCAGGTTATAACATGGTTATATACAGGGAGTACCAGGTAATAACATGGTTATATACAGGGAGTACCAGGTAATAACATGGCTATATACAGGGAGTACCAGTACCGGGTATAAACCAGTATATACAGGGAGTACCAGTAATAACATGGCTATATACAGGGAGGTAATAACATGGCTATATACAGGGAGTACCAGGTAATAACACGGCTATATACAGCGAGTACCAGGTAATAACATGGCTATATACAGCGAGTACCAGGTAATAACATGGCTATATACAGGGAGGGAATAACATGGTTATATACAGGGAGTACCAGGTTATAACATGGTTATATACAGGGAGTACCAGGTAATAACATGGTTATATACAGGGAGTACCAGGTTATAACATGGTTATATACAGGGAGTACCAGGTAATAACATGGTTATATACAGGGATTACCAGATAATAACATGGCTATATACAGGGACTACCAGGTAATAACATGGCTATATACTGCGAGTACCAGGTAATAACATGGCTATATACAGGGAGGGAATAACATGGTTATATACAGGGAGTACCAGGTAATAACATGGCTATATACAGGGAGGTAATAACATGGCTATATACAGGGAGGTAACAACATGGCTATATACAGGGAGTACCAGGTAATAACATGGCTATAGACAGGGAGTAACAGGTAATAACATGGCTATATACAGGCAGGTAATAACATGGTTATATACAGGGAGTACCAGGTAATAACATGGTTATATACAGGGAGTACCAGGTAATAACATGGCTATATACAGGGAGTACCAGGTAATAACATGGTTATATACAGGGAGTACCAGGTAATAACATGGCTATATACAGGGAGTACCAGTACCGGGTATAAACATGGCTATATACAGAGAGTACCAGGTAATAACATGGCTATATACAGGGAGTACCAGGTAATAACATGGCTATATACAGGGACTACCAGGTAATAACATGGCTATATACAGCGAGTACCAGGTAATAACATGGCTATATACAGCGAGTACCAGGTAATAACATGGCTATATACAGGGAGGGAATAACATGGTTATATACAGGGAGTACCAGGTAATAACATGGCTATATACAGGGAGGTAATAACATGGCTATATATTGTGAGGTAACAACATGGCTATATACAGGGAGTACCAGGTAATAACATGGCTATAGACAGGGAGTACCAGGTAATAACATGGCTATATACAGGGAGGTAATAACATGGTTATATACAGGGAGTACCAGGTAATAACATGGTTATATACAGAGAGTACCAGGTAATAACATGGCTATATACAGGGAGTACCAGGTAATAACATGGTTATATACAGGGAGTACCAGGTAATAACATGGCTATATACAGGGACTACCAGGTAATAACATGGTTATATACAGGGAGGTAATAACATGGCTATATACAGGGAGGTAACAACATGGCTATATACAGGGAGTACCAGGTAATAACATGGCTATAGACAGGGAGTAACAGGTAATAACATGGCTATATACAGGGAGGTCATAACATGGTTATATACAGGGAGTACCAGGTAATAACATGGCTATATACAGGGAGTACCAGGTAATACCATGGTTATATACAGGGAGTACCAGGTAATAACATGGCTATATACAGGGAAGTACCAGTACCGGTTATAAACATGGCTATATACAGAGAGTACCAGGTAATAACATGGCTATATACAGGGAGTACCAGGTAATAACATGGCTATATACAGGGAGTACCAGGTAATAACATGGTTATATACAGGGGGTACCAGGTAATAACATGGTAATATACAGGGAGTACCAGGTAATAACATGGTTATATACAGGGAGTACCTGGTAATAACATGGCTATATACAGGGAGTACCAGGTAATAACATGGCTATATACAGGGAGTACCAGGTAATAACATGGCTGTATACAGGGAGTACCAGTACCGGGTATAAACATGGCTATATACAGAGAGTACCAGGTAATAACATGGCTATATACAGGGAGTACCAGGTAATAACATGGCTATATACAGGGATTACCAGATAATAACATGGCTATATACAGGGACTACCAGGTAATAACATGGCTATATACTGCGAGTGCCAGGTAATAACATGGCTATATACAGGGAGGGAATAACATGGTTATATACAGGGAGTACCAGGTAATAACATGGCTATATACAGGGAGGTAATAACATGGCTATATACAGGGAGTACCAGGTAATAACATGGCTATATACAGCGAGTACCAGGTAATAACATGGCTATATACAGGGATGTAATAACATGGTTATATACAGGGAGTACCAGGTAATAACATGGCTATATACAGGGAAGTACCAGTACCGGGTATAAACATGGCTATATACAGAGAGTACCAGGTAATAACATGGCTATATACAGGGAGTACCAGGTAATAACATGGCTATATACAGGGATTACCAGATAATAACATGGCTATATACAGGGACTACCAGGTAATAACATGGCTATATACTGCGAGTACCAGGTAATAACATGGCTATATACAGGGAGGGAATAACATGGTTATATACAGGGAGTACCAGGTAATAACATGGCTATATACAGGGAGGTAATAACATGGCTATATACAGGGAGGTAACAACATGGCTATATACAGGGAGTACCAGGTAATAACATGGCTATAGACAGGGAGTAACAGGTAATAACATGGCTATATACAGGGAGGTAATAACATGGTTATATACAGGGAGTACCAGGTAATAACATGGTTATATACAGGGAGTACCAGGTAATAACATGGCTATATACAGGGAGTACCAGGTAATAACATGGTTATATACAGGGAGTACCAGGTAATAACATGGCTATATACAGGGAGTACCAGTACCGGGTATAAACATGGCTATATACAGAGAGTACCAGGTAATAACATGGCTATATACAGGGAGTACCAGGTAATAACATGGCTATATACAGGGAGTACCAGATAATAACATGGCTATATACAGGGGGTACCAGGTAATAACATGGCTATATACAGGGAGTACCAGGTAATAACATGGCTATATACAGGGAGTACCAGGTAATAACATGGCTATATACAAGGAGTACCAGATTATAACACGGCTATATACAGGGAGTACCAGGTAATAACATGACTATATACAGGGAGTACCGGGTAATAACATGGCTATATACAGGGCGTACCAGGTAATAACGTGGCCATATACAGGGAGTACCAGGTAATGACATGGCTATATACAGGGAGTACCAGGTAATAACATGGCTATATACAGGGAGTACCAGGTAATAACATGACTATAAACAGGGAGTACCAGGTAATAACATGGCTATAAACAGGGAGGTAATAACATGGCTGTATACAGGGAGTAGCGGGTAATAACATGGCTATATACAGGGATTACTAGGTAATAGCATGGCTATATACAGGGAATACCAGGTAATAATATGGCTATAAACAAGGAGGTAATAACATGGTTATATACAGGGAGTACCAGGTAATAATTTGACTATATACAGGGAGCACCAGGTAATAACATGGTTATATACAGGGAGCACTGGGTAATAACATGGTTATATACATGGAGTACCAGGTAATAACATTGTTATATACAGGGAGTACCAGGTAATAACATTGTTATATACGGGGAGTACCAGGTAATAACATGGTTATATACAGGGAGTACCAGGTAATAACATGGTTATATACAGGGAGTACAGGGTAATAACATTGTTATATACGGGGAGTACCAGGTAATAACATGGTTATATACAGGGAGTACCAGGTAATAACATGGTTATATACAGGGAGTACCAGGTAATAACATGGCTATAAACAGGGAGGTAATAACATGGCTGTATACAGGGAGGTAATAACATGGTTATATACAGGGAGTACCAGTTAATAACATGGCCATATACAGGTAGGTAATAACATGGTTATATACAGGGATTACCAGGTAATAACATGGCTATATACAGGGAGGTAATAACATGGTTATATACAGGGAGTACCAGGTAATAACATGGCTATATACAGCGAGTACCAGGTAATAACATGGCTATATACAGGGAGGGAATAACATGGTTATATACAGGGAGCACCAGGTAATAACATGGCTATATACAGGGAGGTAATAACATGGCTATATACAGGGAGGTAACAACATGGCTATATACAGGGAGTACCAGGTAATAACATGGCTATAGACAGGGAGTACCAGGTAATAACATGGCTATATACAGGGAGGTAACAACATGGCTATATACAGGGAGTACCAGGTAATAACATGGCTATAGACAGGGAGTACCAGGTAATAACATGGCTATATACAGGGAGGTAATAACATGGTTATATACAGGGAGTACCAGGTATAAACATGGCTATATACAGAGAGTACCAGGTAATAACATGGCTATATACAGGGAGTACCAGGTAATAACATGGCTATATACAGGGAGTACCAGATAATAACATGGCTATATACAGGGACTACCAGGTAATAACATGACTATATACACGGAGTACCAGGTAATAACATGGTTATATACAGGGAGTACCAGGTAATAACATGGTAATATACAGGGAGTACCAGGTAATAACATGGTTATATACAGGGAGTACCTGGTAATAACATGGCTATATACAGGGAGTACCAGGTAATAACATGGCTATATACAGGGAGTACCAGGTAATAACATGGCTATATACAGGGAATACCAGATAATAACATGGCTATATACAGGGAGTACCAGATAATAACATGGCTATATACAAGGAGTGCCAGATTATAACATGGCTATATACAGAGAATACCAGGTAATAACATGGCTATATACAGGGAGTACCAGGTAATAACATGACTATAAACAGGGAGTACCAGGTAATAACATGGCTATAAACAGGGAGGTAATAACATGGCTGTATACAGGGAGTAGCGGGTAATAACATGGCAATATACAGGGATTACTAGGTAATAACTTGGCTATATACAGGGAATACCAGGTAATAATATGACTATAGACAGGGAGTACCAGGTAATAACATGGTTATATACAGGGAGTACTAGGTAATAACATGGCCATATACAGGGAGTACCAGGTAATTACATGGCTATATACAGGGAGTACCAGGTAATGACATGGCTATATACAGGGAGTACCAGGTAATAACATGGTTATATACAGGGAGTACCATGTAATAACATGGTTATGTACAGGGAGTACAAGGTAATAACATGGCTATAAACAGGGAGGTAATAACATGGCTGTATACAGGGAGTAACGGATAATAACATGGCTATATACAGGGATTACTAGGTAATAACATGACTATATACAGGGAGTACCCAGGTAATAACATGGCTATATACAGGGAGATAATGACATGACTATATACAGGGAGGTAATAACATGGTTATATACAGGGTGTACCAGGTAATAACATGGCTATATACAGGGAGGTAATTAACATGGCTATATACAGGGAGTACCAGGTAATAACATGGTTATATACAGGGAGTACCAGGTAATAACATGGCTATATACAGCGAGTACCAGGTAATAACATGGCTATATACAGGGAGGGAATAACATGGTTATATACAGGGAGTACCAGGTAATAACATGGCTATATACAGGGAGGTTATAACATGGCTATATACAGGGAGTACCAGGTAATAACATGGCTATATACAGCGAGTACCAGGTAATAACATGGCTATATACAGCGAGTACCAGGTAATAACATGGCTATAAACAAGGAGGTAATAACATGGTTATATACAGGGTAGTACCAGGTAATAATATGACTATATACAGGGAGTACCAGGTAATAACATGGTTATATACAGGGAGCACTGGGTAATAACATGGTTATATACGGGGAGTACCAGGTAATAACATGGCTATAAACAATGAGGTAATAACATGGTTATATACAGGGGAGTACCAGGTAATAATATGACTATATACAGGGGAGTACCCAGGTAATAACATGGTTATATACAGGGAGCACTGGGTAATAACATGGTTATATACAGGGAGAACCAGGTAATAACATGGTTATATACAGGGAAGTACCAGGTAATAACATGGTTATATACAGGGAGCACTGGGTAATAACATTGTTATATACAGGGAGTACCAGGTAATAACATGGTTATATACAAGGTGTACCAGGTAATAACATGGTTATATACTGTGAGTACCAGGTAATAACGTGGCTATAAACAGGGAGGTAATAACATGGCTGTATACAGGGAGTAGCGGGTAATAACATGGCTATATACAGGGATTACTAGGTAATAACATGGCTATATACAGGGAATACCAGGTAATAATATGGCTATAAACAAGGAGGTAATAACATGGTTATATACAGGGAGTACCAGGTAATAATATGACTATATACAGGGAATACCAGGTAATAACATGCTTATATACAGGGAGTACCAGGTAATAACATGGTTATATACAGGGAGTACCAGGTAATAACATGGCTATATACAGGGAATACCAGGTAATAACATAGTTATATACAGGGATTACCAGGTAATAACATGGTTATATACAGGGAGTACTGGGTAATAACATGGTTATATACAGGGAGTACCAGGTAATAACATGGCTATATACAGGGAGTACCAGGTAATAACATGGCTATATACAGGGAGTACCAGGTAATAACATGGTTATATACAGGGAGTACCAGGTAATAACATGGCTATATACAGGGAGTACCAGGTAATAACATGGCTATATACAGGGAGGTAATAACATGGTTATATACAGGGAGTACCAGGTAATAACATGGCTATATACAGGGAGTACCAGGTAATAACATGGCTATATACAGGGAGAGGTAATAACATGGCTATATACAGGGAGTACCAGGTAATAACATGGCTATAGACAGGGAGTACCAGGTAATAACATGGCTATATACAGGAGAGGTAATAACATGGCTATATACAGGGAGTACCAGGTAATAACATGGCTATATACAGGGAGTACCAGGTAATAACATGGCTATATACAGGGAGTACCAGGTAATAACATGGCTATATACAGGGAGTACCAGGTATAACATGGCTATATACAGAGAGTACCAGGTAATAACATGGCATATACAGGGAGTACCAGGTAATAACATGGCTATATACAGGGAGTACCAGATAATAACATGGCTATATACAGGGACTACCAGGTAATAACATGACTATATACACGGAGTACCAGGTAATAACATGGTTATATACAGGGAGTACCAGGTAATAACATGGTAATATACAGGGAGTACCAGGTAATAACATGTTATATACAGGGAGTACCTGGTAATAACATGGCTATATACAGGGAGTACCAGGTAATAACATGGCTATATACAGGGAGTACCAGGTAATAACATGGCTATATACAGGGAATACCAGATAATAACATGGCTATATACAGGGAGTACCAGATAATAACATGGCTATATACAAGGAGTGCCCAGATTATAACATGGCTATATACAGAGAATACCAGGTAATAACATGGCTATATACAGGGAGTACCAGGTAATAACATGACTATAAACAGGGAGTACCAGGTAATAACATGGCTATAAACAGGGAGGTAATAACATGGCTGTATACAGGGAGTAGCGGGTAATAACATGGCAATATACAGGGATTACTAGGTAATAACTGGCTATATACAGGGAATACCAGGTAAAATATGACTATAGACAGGGAGTACCAGGTAATAACATGGTTATATACAGGGAGTACTAGGTAATAACATGGCCATATACAGGGAGTACCAGGTAATTACCTGGCTATATACAGGGAGTACCAGGTAATGACATGGCTATATACAGGGAGTACCAGGTAATAACATGGTTATATACAGGGAGTACCATGTAATAACATGGTTATGTACAGGGAGTACAAGGTAATAACATGGCTATAAACAGGGAGGTAATAACATGGCTGTATACAGGGAGTAACGGATAATAACATGGCTATATACAGGGATTACTAGGTAATAACATGACTATATACAGGGAGTACCAGGTAATAACATGGCTATATACAGGGAGATAATGACATGACTATATACAGGGAGGTAATAACATGGTTATATACAGGGTGTACCAGGTAATAACATGGCTATATACAGGGAGGTAATAACATGGCTATATACAGGGAGTACCAGGTAATAACATGGTTATATACAGGAGTACCAGGTAATAACATGGCTATATACAGCGAGTACCAGGTAATAACATGGCTATATACAGGGAGGGAATAACATGGTTATATACAGGGAGTACCAGGTAATAACATGGCTATATACAGGGAGGTTATAACATGGCTATATACAGGGAGTACCAGGTAATAACATGGCTATATACAGCGAGTACCAGGTAATAACATGGCTATATACAGCGAGTACCAGGTAATAACATGGCTATAAACAAGGAGGTAATAACATGGTTATATACAGGGAGTACCAGGTAATAATATGACTATATACAGGAGTACCAGGTAATAACATGGTTATATACAGGGAGCACTGGGTAATAACATGGTTATATACGGGGAGTACCAGGTAATAACATGGCTATAAACAATGAGGTACTAACATGGTTATATACAGGGAGTACCAGGTAATAATATGACTATATACAGGGAAGTACCAGGTAATAACATGGTTATATACAGGGAGCACTGGGTAATAACATGGTTATATACAGGGAGAACCAGGTAATAACATGGTTATATACAGGGAGTACCAGGTAATAACATGGTTATATACAGGGAGCACTGGGTAATAACATTGTTATATACAGGGAGTACCAGGTAATAACATGGTTAATATACAAGGTGTACCAGGTAATAACATGGTTATATACTGTGAGTACCAGGTAATAACGTGGCTATAAACAGGGAGGTAATAACATGGCTGTATACAGGAGTAGCGGGTAATAACATGGCTATATACAGGGATTACTAGGTAATAACATGGCATATACAGGGAATACCAGGTAATAATATGGCTATAAACAAGGAGGTAATAACATGGTTATATACAGGGAGTACCAGGTAATAATATGACTATATACAGGGAATACCAGGTAATAACATGCTTATATACAGGGAGTACCAGGTAATAACATGGTTATATACAGGGAGTACCAGGTAATAACATGGCTATATACAGGGAATACCAGGTAATAACATAGTTATATACAGGGATTACCAGGTAATAACATGGTTATATACAGGGAGCACTGGGTAATAACATTGTTATATACGGGGAGTACCAGGTACTAACATGGCTATATACAGGGAGTACCAGGTAATAACATGGTTATATACAGGGAGTACCAGGTAATAACATGGTTATATACAGGGAGTACCAGGTAATAACATGGCTATATATAGGGAGTACCAGGTAATAACATGGCTATAAACAAGGAGGTAATAACATGGTTATATACAGGGAGTACCAGGTAATAATATGACTATATACAGGGAGTACCAGGTAATAACATGGTTATATACAGGGAGCACTGGGTAATACCATGGTTAAATACAGGGAGTACCAGGTAATAACATGGTTATATACAGGGAGTACCAGGTAATAACATGGTTATATACAGGGAGCACTGGGTAATAACATTGTTATATACGGGGAGTACCAGGTAATAACATGGTTATATACAGGGAGTACCAGGTAATAACATGGTTATATACAGGGAGTACCAGGTAATAACATGGCTATAAACAGGGAGGTAATAACATGGCTGTATACAGGGAGTAACGGATAATAACATGGCTATATACAGGGATTACTAGGTAATAACATGACTATATACAGTGAGTACCAGGTAATAACATGGCTATATACAGGGAGATAATGACATGACTATATACAGGGAGGTAGTAACATGGTTATATACAGGGAGTACCAGGTAATAATATGACTATATACAGGGAATACCAGGTAATAACATGCTTATATACAGGGAGTACCAGGTAATAACATGGTTATATACAGGGAGTACCAGGTAATAACATGGCTATATACAGGGAATACCAGGTAATAACATAGTATATACAGGGATTACCAGGTAATAACATGGGTATATACAGGGAGTACCAGGTAATAACATGGTTATATACAGGGAGTACCAGGTAATAACATGGTTATATACAGGGAGTACCAGGTAATAACATGGCTATATATAGGGAGTACCAGGTAATAACATGGCTATAAACAAGGAGGTAATAACATGGTTATATACAGGGAGTACCAGGTAATAATATGACTATATACAGGGAGTACCAGGTAATAACATGGTTATATACAGGGAGCACTGGGTAATAACATGGTTAAATACAGGGAGTACCATGGTTATATACAGGGAGTACCAGGTAATAACATGGTTATATACAGGGAGCACTGGGTAATAACATTGTTATATATGGGGAGTACCAGGTAATAACATGGTTATATACAGGGAGTACCAGGTAATAACATGGTTATATACAGGGAGCACCAGGTAATAACATGGCTATATACAGGGAGGTAATAACATGATTATATACAGGGAGTACCAGGTAATAACATGGCTATATACAGGGAGGTAATAACATGGCTATATACAGGGAGTACCAGGTAATAACATGGCTATATACAGGGAGGGAATAACATGGTTATATACAGGGAGTACCAGGTAGTAACATGGCTATATACAGGGAGGTAATAACATGGCTATATACAGGGAGGTAACAACATGGCTATATACAGGGAGTACCAGGTAATAACATGGGCTATAGACAGGGAGTACCAGGTAATAACATGGCTATATACAGGGAGGTAATAACATGGTTATATACAGGAAGTACCAGGTAATAACATGGTTATATACAGGGAATACCAGGTAATAACATGGCTATATACAGGGAGTACCAGGTAATAACATGGTTATATACAGGGGAGTACAGGTAATAACATGGCTATATACAGGGAGTACCAATACCGGATATAAACATGGCTATATACAGAGAGTGCCAGGTAATAACATGGCTATATACAGGAGTACCAGGTAATAACATGGCTATATACAGGGAGTACCAGATAATAACATGGCTATATACAGGGACTACCAGGTAATAACATGACTATATACAGGGAGTACCAGGTAATAACATGGTTATATACAGGGAGTACCAGGTAATAACATGGTAATATACAGGGAGTACCGGGTAATAACATGGTTATATACAGGGAGTACCTGGTAATAACATGGCTATATACAGGGAGTACCAGGTAATAACATGGCTATATACAGGGAGTACCAGCTAATAACATGGCTATATACAGGGAGTACCAGGTAATACCATGGCTATATACAAGGAGTACCAGATTATAACATGGCTATATACAGGGAGGTAATAACATGGCTGTATACAGGGAGTAGCGGGTAATAACATGGCTATATACAGGGATTACTAGGTAATAACATGGCTATATACAGGGAATACCAGGTAATAATATGGCTATAAACAAGGAGGTAATAACATGGTTATATACAGGGAGTACCAGGTAATAATATGGACTATATACAGGGAATACCAGGTAATAACATGCTTATATACAGGGAGTACCAGGTAATAACATGGTTATATACAGGGAGTACCAGGTAATAACATGGCTATATACAGGGAATACCAGGTAATAACATAGTTATATACAGGGAGTACCAGGTAATAACATGGTTATATACAGGGAGTACCAGGTAATAACATGGCTATATACAGGGAATACCAGGTAATAACATAGTTATATACAGGGATTACCAGGTAATAACATGGTTATATACAGGGAGCACTGGGTAATAACATTGTTATATACGGGGAGTACCAGGTACTAACATGGCTATATACAGGGAGTACAGGTAATAACATGGTTATATACAGGGAGTACCAGGTAATAACATGGTTATATACAGGGAGTACCAGGTAATAACATGGCTATATATAGGGAGTACCAGGTAATAACATGGCTATAAACAAGGAGGTAATAACATGGTTATATACAGGGAGTACCAGGTAATAATATGACTATATACAGGGAGTACCAGGTAATAACATGGTTATATACAGGGAGCACTGGGTAATACCATGGTTAAATACAGGGAGTACCAGGTAATAACATGGTTATATACAGGGAGTACCAGGTAATAACATGGTTATATACAGGGAGCACTGGGTAATAACATTGTTATATACGGGGAGTACCAGGTAATAACATGGTTATATACAGGGAGTACCAGGTAATAACATGGTTATATACAGGGAGTACCAGGTAATAACATGGCTATAAACAGGGAGGTAATAACATGGCTGTATACAGGGAGTAACGGATAATAACATGGCTATATACAGGGATTACTAGGTAATAACATGACTATATACAGTGAGTACCAGGTAATAACATGGCTATATACAGGGAGATAATGACATGACTATATACAGGGAGGTAGTAACATGGTTATATACAGGGAGTACCAGGTAATAATATGACTATATACAGGGAATACCAGGTAATAACATGCTTATATACAGGGAGTACCAGGTAATAACATGGTTATATACAGGGAGTACCAGGTAATAACATGGCTATATACAGGGAATACCAGGTAATAACATAGTTATATACAGGGATTACCAGGTAATAACATGGGTATATACAGGGAGTACCAGGTAATAACATGGTTATATACAGGGAGTACCAGGTAATAATATGACTATATACAGGGAGTACCAGGTAATAACATGGTTATATACAGGGAGCACTGGGTAATAACATGGTTAAATACAGGGAGTACCAGGTAATAACATGGTTATATACAGGGAGTACCAGGTAATAAAATGGTTATATACAGGGAGCACTGGGTAATAACATGGTTATATACGGGGAGTACCAGGTAATAACATGGTTATATACAGGGAGTACCAGGTAATAACATGGCTATAAACAGGGAGGTAATAACATGGCTGTATACAGGGAGTAACGGATAATAACATGGCTATATACAGGGATTACTAGGTAATAACATGACTATATACAGTGAGTACCAGGTAATAACATGGCTATATACAGGGAGATAATGACATGACTATATACAGGGAGGTAATAACATGGTTATATACAGGGAGTACCAGGTAATAACATGGCTATATACAGGGAGGTAATAACATGGTTATATACAGGGAGTACCAGGTAATGACATGGCTATATACAGGGAGGTAATAACATGGCTATATACAGGGAGTACCAGGTAATAACATGGCTATATACAGCGAGTACCAGGTAATAACATGGCTATATACAGGGATGGAATAACATGGTTATATACAGGGAGTACCAGGTAATAACATGGCTATATACAGGGAGGTAATAACATGGCTATATACAGGGAGGTAACAACATGGCTATATACAGGGAGTACCAGGTAATAACATGGTTATATACAGGGAGTACCAGGTAATAACATGGCTATATAAGGGAGTACCAGGTAATAACATGGTTATATACAGGGATTACCAGGCAATAACATGGCTATATACAGGGAGTACCAGGTAATAACATGGTTATATTCAGGGAGTACCAGGTAATAACATGGTTATATACAGGGAGTACCAGGTAATAACATGGCTATATATAGGGATTACCAGGTAATAACATGGCTATAAACAGGGAGGTAATAACATGGTTATATACAGGGAGTACCAGATAATAATATGACTATATACAGGGCGTACCAGGTAATAACATGGTTATATACAGGGAGCACCTGGTAATACCATGGTTATATACAGGGAGTACCAGGTAATAACATGGTTATATACAGGGAGTACCAGGTAATAACATGGTTATATACAGGGAGCACTGGGTAATAACATGGTTATATATGGGGAGTACCAGGTAATAACATGGTTATATACAGGGAGTACCAGGTAATAACATGGTTATATACAGGGAGCACTGGGTAATAACATGGTTATATACAGGGAGTTATCTCGAATAAAAAGACATGCACACCTATTTAGACGAGGTGCTGGCTAGCAGAGTAGAAAACTAGAAAATAAAAGAGAGCCGCACACTCTAGGAGCTCAGATGAAACAATGTAATTACCAACGTTTCGACAGCCAAGCAGTCTTCATCAGGGTATAATCACACACACTGCGGGATGACTCGTTTATATAGTGTCAAAAGACACAGGTGTCTGTAATCATGGCCAAGAGTGGCCTAATATCATTGGTTAATAAACAAATATTAAAATGTCATACAAAGAACAGCATACAAACAACAAATGGATAGCATACGATCATAGATTAATTTGACTACACAAGATTACAAACAATTACAATGGCAAAGTCACAATAATCACAAGAATGGCTTCAGATCAAAGTCTACGTTGAGACCGAAGGGCGCAATGGTCTTTAAATTAAAGATCCAGGCAGCCTCTCGCTTTAACAATAAATTATCAAGGTCACCCCCTCTCCTAGGGAGGGTGACATGTTCGATGCCAATATAACGCAGAGACGAAATCGAGTGGCCTGCCTCCAAGAAGTGGGCCGCAACTGGGTAAGTAAAGTTTTTACACCTAATGGTGCTACGATGCTCTGAGATTAATACTTTTAATTTGCGCTTTGTTTTACCTACATCATTTTTACCACAAGGACAAGTTATAAGATAAATAACTGCCTTAGTGGAGCACGTAATAACACCTTTTATTGGGATCGATTTCCCTGTTTGTGGGTGTTTGAAGGATCTACGTTTATAAGTGCCATTGCATTGAGCACAGCCATTACATTTGTAATTTCCATCCAGTAGGGGCGCAAATAGACGTTGTTCAGGAATATCTTGGGGTGGTAAATCAGAGATGACCAATTGGTCTCTGAGATTTCTGCCCCGCGAGAATACCGGATTTTAGGATGTGCCAATGTTGGTGAACAATTCCCTTAATTTGTTCAGAGCACTTTGAATAGCGGGTAGTTAGAATGCAAGAATGCGTCTTTTTGCGAGACTGACCTTGAAAAAGGTCATGTCTCCTTTTGTTTTGAATTTTCTCAATGACAATATTAATCTGATCATTCTTTGCGTCTCAGCCATATTTCTGTCGAAATCGGATTGTTTTTTGCAAATTCTTTTGATTCGACAGAATTGGCTGTAGGGCAAACTATTTTTCAAGGAAAGTGGGTGACAACTATCAGCTCTCAACAAACTGTTACGATCAGTAGGCTTCCTGTAAAGATCAGTGTATAGAACATTATCTTCACACAAGATCAGAAGATCAAGAAAACTGATTTGACTTGTATCAGACTGCAAAATAAATCTCAGATGCTCAGAACAGGAGTTAAGAAAAGCATGGAACGCCTGGAGCTGTTTTGCATCACCCCTCCATAGAACAAAAATATCATCAATATACCATTTCCAAATAATGATGTGAGGCAAGAAAACATTTTTGAGAGGATTGAAAATAGACTGTTTCTCCATGTAACTCACATACAAATTAGCATAGTTAGGAGCCATGGGGGATCCCATAGCAGTACCTTTCGAATAAAGTAGATCTAGCTGGTCTGTCATAATATAATAGACACAGTAGATCTAGCTGGTCTGTCATAATATAATAGAGACAGTAGATCTAGCTTGTCTGTCAAATTATAATAGAGACAGTAGATCTAGCTGGATTGTCATATTATAATAGAGACAGTAGATCTAGCTGGAATATCATTTTATAATATAGACAGTAGATCTAGTTAGTCTGTCATATTATATAGAGACAGTCGATCTAGCTGGTCTGTCATAATATAATAGAGACAGTAGATCTAGCTGGTCTGTCAAATTATAATAGAGACGGTAGATCTAGCTGCTCTGTCATATTATAATAGAGACAGTAGATCTACCTGGTCTGTCATAATATAATAGAGACAGTCGATCTAGCTGGTCTGTCATAATATAACAGAGACAATCGATCTAGCTGGTCTGTCATAATATAATAGAGACACAGAGACAGTAGATCTACCTGGTCTGTCATAATATAATAGAGACAGTAGATCTACCTGGTCTGTCATAATATAATAGAGACAGTAGATCTAGCTGGTCTGTCATAATATAATAGAGACAGTAGATCTACCTGGTCTCTCATATTATAATAGAGACAGTAGATCTAGCTGGTCTGTCATAATATAATAGAGACAGTAGATCTACCTGGTCTCTCATATTATAATAGAGACAGTAGATCTAGCTGGTCTGTCATAATATAATAGAGACAGTAGATTTAGCTGGTCTGTCATAATATAATAGAGACAGTAGATATTCCTGCTATGTCATAATATAGTAGAGACAGTAGATCTAGCTGGTCTATCATAATACAATCGAGACAGTAGATCTTTCTTTTCTGTCATAATATATTAGAGACAGTAGATCTAGCTGGTCTGTCATAATATAATGGATATAGTAGATCTAGCTGGTATATCATATTATCATAGATACATTAGACCTAGCTGGTCTGTCATAATATAATAGAGACAGTAGATCTAGCTGGTCTGTCATAATATAATAGACACAGTAGATCTAGCTGGTCTGTCATAATATAATAGAGACAGTAGATCTAGCTGGTCTGTCATAATATAATAGAGACAGTCGATCTAGCTGGTCTGTCATAATATAATAGAGACACAGAGACAGTAGATCGAACTGGTCTGACATAAAATAATAGAGACAGTAGATCTAGCTTGTCTGTCATATTGTAAAAGAGACAGTAGATATAGCTGGTCTGTCATAATATAATAGAGACAGTAGATCTACCTGGTCTGTCATAATATAATAGAGACAGTAGATCTAGCTGGTCTGTCATAATATAATAGAGACAGTAGATCTACCTGGTCTGTCATATTATATAGAGACAGTAGATCTAGCTGGTTTGTCATAATATAATAGAGACAGTAGATTTAGCTGGTCTGTCATAATATAATAGAGACAGTAGATCTACCTGCTTATGTCATAAATGTAGTAGAGACAGTAGATCTAGCTGGTCTGTCATATACAATAGAGACAGGAGATTTGTCTTATCATATATTATATAGAGACAGTAGATCCTACCTGGTCTGTCATAATATAGTCGAGACAGTAGATCTAGCTGGTCTATCATAATACAATAGAGACAGTAGTTCTTGCTTTTCTGTCATAATATAATAGAGACAGTTGATCCTACCTGGTCTGTCATAATATAGTCGAGACACAGTAGATCTAGCTGGTCTATCATAATACCATAGAGACAGTAGTTCTTACTTTTCTGTCATAATATAATAGAGACAGTAGATCGAGCTGGTTCTGACATAATATAATAGAGACAGTAGATCTAGCTGGTCTGTCATAATATAATAGAGACAGTAGATCTACCTGGTCTGTCATAATATAAAAGAGACCAGTAGATCTAGCTGGTCTCTCATAATATAATAGACACATTAGATCTAGCTGGTCTGTCATAATATAATAGAGACAGTAGATCTAGCTGGTCTGTCATAATATAGTAGAGACAGTAGATCTAGCTGGTCTGTCATAATATAATAGAGGACAGTAGATCTAGCTGGATTGTCATATTATAATAGAGACAGTAGATCTAGCTGTCTATCATAATACAATAGAGACATAGATCTTTCTTTCTGTCATAATATATTAGAACAGTAGATTTAGCTGGTCTGTCATAATATAATAGAGACAGTAGATTTAGCTGGTCTGTCATAATATAATAGAGACAGTAGATTAGCTGGTCTGTCATAATATAATGGAGACAGTAGATTTAGCTGGTCTGTCATAATATAATGGAGACAGTAGATTTAGCTGGTCTGTCATAATATAATGGAGACAGTAGATCTAGCTGGTCTGTCATATATAATAGAGACAGTACATCTACCTGGTCTGTATAATACAATAGAGACAGTAGTTCTAGCTGGTCTGTCATAATATAATGGAGACAGTAGATTTAGCTGGTCTGTCATAATATAATAGAGACAGTAGATCTACCTGCTATGTCATAATATAGTAGAGACAGTAGATCTAGCTGGTCTGTCATAATATAATAGAGACAGTAGATCTAGCTGGTCTGTCATAATATAATAGAGACAGTAGATCTAGCTGGTCTGTCATAATATAATAGAGACAGTAGATCTAGCTGGTCTGTCATAATATAATAGAGACAGTAGATCTAGCTGGTCTGTCATAATATAATAGAGACAGTAGATCTAGCTGGTCTGTCATAATATAATAGAGACAGTAGATCTAGCTGGTCTGTCATAATATATAGAGACAGTAGATCTAGCTGGTCTGTCATAATATAATAGAGACAGTAGATCTAGCTGGTCTGTCATATTATAATAGAGACAGTAGATCTAGCTGGTCTGTCATAATATAATAGAGACAGTAGATCTAGCTGGTCTGTCATAATATAATAGAGACAGTAGATCTAGCTGGTCTGTCATATTATAATAGAGACAGTAGATCTAGCTGGTCTGTCATAATATAATAGAGACAGTAGATCTAGCTGGTCTGTCATAATATAATAGAGACAGTAGATCTAGCTGGTCTGTCATAATATAATAGAGACAGTAGATCTAGCTGGTCTGTCATAATATAATAGAGACAGTAGATCTAGCTGGTCTGTCATAATATAATAGAGACAGTAGATCTAGCTGGTCTGTCATAATATAATAGAGACAGTAGATCTAGCTGGTCTGTCATAATATAATAGAGACAGTAGATCTAGCTGGTCTGTCATATATAATAGAGACAGTAGATCTAGCTGGTCTGTCATAATATAATAGAGACAGTAGATCTAGCTGGTCTGTCATAATATAATAGAGACAGTAGATCTAGCTGGTCTGTCATAATATAATAGAGACAGTAGATCTAGCTGGTCTGTCATAATATAATAGAGACAGTAGATCTAGCTGGTCTGTCATAATATAATAGAGACAGTAGATCTAGCTGGTCTGTCATAATATAATAGAGACAGTAGATCTAGCTGGTCTGTCATAATATAATAGAGACAGTAGATCTAGCTGGTCTGTCATAATATAATAGAGACAGTAGATCTAGCTGGTCTGTCATAATATAATAGAGACAGTAGATCTAGCTGGTCTGTCATAATATAATAGAGACAGTAGATCTAGCTGGTCTGTCATAATATAATAGAGACAGTAGATCTAGCTGGTCTGTCATATTATAATAGAGACAGTAGATCTAGCTGGTCTGTCATAATATAATAGAGACAGTAGATCTAGCTGGTCTGTCATAATATAATAGAGACAGTAGATCTAGCTGGTCTGTCATAATATAATAGAGACAGTAGATCTAGCTGGTCTGTCATAATATAATAGAGACAGTAGATCTAGCTGGTCTGTCATAATATAATAGAGACAGTAGATCTAGCTGGTCTGTCATAATATAATAGAGACAGTAGATCTAGCTGGTCTGTCATAATATAATAGAGACAGTAGATCTAGCTGGTCTGTCATAATATAATAGAGACAGTAGATCTAGCTGGTCTGTCATAATATAATAGAGACAGTAGATCTAGCTGGTCTGTCATAATATAATAGAGACAGTAGATCTAGCTGGTCTGTCATAATATAATAGAGACAGTAGATCTAGCTGGTCTGTCATAATATAATAGAGACAGTAGATCTAGCTGGTCTGTCATAATATAATAGAGACAGTAGATCTAGCTGGTCTGTCATAATATAATAGAGACAGTAGATCTAGCTGGTCTGTCATAATATAATAGAGACAGTAGATCTAGCTGGTCTGTCATAATATAATAGAGACAGTAGATCTAGCTGGTCTGTCATAATATAATAGAGACAGTAGATCTAGCTGGTCTGTCATAATATAATAGAGACAGTAGATCTAGCTGGTCTGTCATAATATAATAGAGACAGTAGATCTAGCTGGTCTGTCATAATATAATAGAGACAGTAGATCTAGCTGGTCTGTCATAATATAATAGAGACAGTAGATCTAGCTGGTCTGTCATAATATAATAGAGACAGTAGATCTAGCTGGTCTGTCATAATATAATAGAGACAGTAGATCTAGCTGGTCTGTCATAATATAATAGAGACAGTAGATCTAGCTGGTCTGTCATAATATAATAGAGACAGTAGATCTAGCTGGTCTGTCATAATATAATAGAGACAGTAGATCTAGCTGGTCTGTCATAATATAATAGAGACAGTAGATCTAGCTGGTCTGTCATAATATAATAGAGACAGTAGATCTAGCTGGTCTGTCATAATATAATAGAGACAGTAGATCTAGCTGGTCTGTCATAATATAATAGAGACAGTAGATCTAGCTGGTCTGTCATAATATAATAGAGACAGTAGATCTAGCTGGTCTGTCATAATATAATAGAGACAGTAGATCTAGCTGGTCTGTCATAATATAATAGAGACAGTAGATCTAGCTGGTCTGTCATAATATAATAGAGACAGTAGATCTAGCTGGTCTGTCATAATATAATAGAGACAGTAGATCTAGCTGGTCTGTCATAATATAATAGAGACAGTAGATCTAGCTGGTCTGTCATAATATAATAGAGACAGTAGATCTAGCTGGTCTGTCATAATATAATAGAGACAGTAGATCTAGCTGGTCTGTCATAATATAATAGAGACAGTAGATCTAGCTGGTCTGTCATATATAATAGAGACAGTAGATCTAGCTGGTCTGTCATAATATAATAGAGACAGTAGATCTAGCTGGTCTGTCATAATATAATAGAGACAGTAGATCTAGCTGGTCTGTCATATTATAATAGAGACAGTAGATCTAGCTGGTCTGTCATAATATAATAGAGACAGTAGATCTAGCTGGTCTGTCATAATATAATAGAGACAGTAGATCTAGCTGGTCTGTCATAATATAATAGAGACAGTAGATCTAGCTGGTCTGTCATAATATAATAGAGACAGTAGATCTAGCTGGTCTGTCATAATATAATAGAGACAGTAGATCTAGCTGGTCTGTCATAATATAATAGAGACAGTAGATCTAGCTGGTCTGTCATAATATAATAGAGACAGTAGATCTAGCTGGTCTGTCATATATAATAGAGACAGTAGATCTAGCTGGTCTGTCATAATATAATAGAGACAGTAGATCTAGCTGGTCTGTCATAATATAATAGAGACAGTAGATCTAGCTGGTCTGTCATAATATAATAGAGACAGTAGATCTAGCTGGTCTGTCATAATATAATAGAGACAGTAGATCTAGCTGGTCTGTCATAATATAATAGAGACAGTAGATCTAGCTGGTCTGTCATAATATAATAGAGACAGTAGATCTAGCTGGTCTGTCATAATATAATAGAGACAGTAGATCTAGCTGGTCTGTCATAATATAATAGAGACAGTAGATCTAGCTGGTCTGTCATAATATAATAGAGACAGTAGATCTAGCTGGTCTGTCATAATATAATAGAGACAGTAGATCTAGCTGGTCTGTCATAATATAATAGAGACAGTAGATCTAGCTGGTCTGTCATAATATAATAGAGACAGTAGATCTAGCTGGTCTGTCATAATATAATAGAGACAGTAGATCTAGCTGGTCTGTCATAATATAATAGAGACAGTAGATCTAGCTGGTCTGTCATAATATAATAGAGACAGTAGATCTAGCTGGTCTGTCATAATATAATAGAGACAGTAGATCTAGCTGGTCTGTCATAATATAATAGAGACAGTAGATCTAGCTGGTCTGTCATAATATAATAGAGACAGTAGATCTAGCTGGTCTGTCATAATATAATAGAGACAGTAGATCTAGCTGGTCTGTCATAATATAATAGAGACAGTAGATCTAGCTGGTCTGTCATAATATAATAGAGACAGTAGATCTAGCTGGTCTGTCATAATATAATAGAGACAGTAGATCTAGCTGGTCTGTCATAATATAATAGAGACAGTAGATCTAGCTGGTCTGTCATAATATAATAGAGACAGTAGATCTAGCTGGTCTGTCATAATATAATAGAGACAGTAGATCTAGCTGGTCTGTCATAATATAATAGAGACAGTAGATCTAGCTGGTCTGTCATAATATAATAGAGACAGTAGATCTAGCTGGTCTGTCATATATAATAGAGACAGTAGATCTAGCTGGTCTGTCATAATATAATAGAGACAGTAGATCTAGCTGGTCTGTCATATTATAATAGAGACAGTAGATCTAGCTGGTCTGTCATAATATAATAGAGACAGTAGATCTAGCTGGTCTGTCAATTATAATAGAGACAGTAGATCTAGCTGGTCTGTCATAATATAATAGAGACAGTAGATCTAGCTGGTCTGTCATAATATAATAGAGACAGTAGATCTAGCTGGTCTGTCATAATATAATAGAGACAGTAGATCTAGCTGGTCTGTCATAATATAATAGAGACAGTAGATCTAGCTGGTCTGTCATTATATAATAGAGACAGTAGATCTAGCTGGTCTGTCATAATATAATAGAGACAGTAGATCTAGCTGGTCTGTCATAATATAATAGAGACAGTAGATCTAGCTGGTCTGTCATAATATAATAGAGACAGTAGATCTAGCTGGTCTGTCATAATATAATAGAGACAGTAGATCTAGCTGGTCTGTCATATATAATAGAGACAGTAGATCTAGCTGGTCTGTCATAATATAATAGAGACAGTAGATCTAGCTGGTCTGTCATAATATAATAGAGACAGTAGATCTAGCTGGTCTGTCATAATATAATAGAGACAGTAGATCTAGCTGGTCTGTCATAATAATATAGAGACAGAGACAGTAGATTAGCTGGTCTGTCATAAATAATAGAGACAGTAGATCTAGCTGGTCTGTCATAATATAATAGAGACAGTAGATCTAGCTGGTCTGTCATAAATAATAGAGACAGTAGATCTAGCTGGTCTGTCATAATATAATAGAGACAGTAGATCTAGCTGGTCTGTCATAATATAATAGAGACAGTAGATCTAGCTGGTCTGTCATAATATAATAGAGACAGTAGATCTAGCTGGTCTGTCATAATATAATAGAGACAGTAGATCTAGCTGGTCTGTCATAATATAATAGAGACAGTAGATCTAGCTGGTCTGTCATAATATAATAGAGACAGTAGATCTAGCTGGTCTGTCATAATATAATAGAGACAGTAGATCTAGCTGGTCTGTCATAATATAATAGAGACAGTAGATCTAGCTGGTCTGTCATAATAATAGAGACAGTAGATCTAGCTGGTCTGTCATAATATAATAGAGACAGTAGATCTAGCTGGTCTGTCATAATATAATAGAGACAGTAGATCTAGCTGGTCTGTCATAATATAATAGAGACAGTAGATCTAGCTGGTCTGTCATAATATAATAGAGACAGTAGATCTAGCTGGTCTGTCATAATATAATAGAGACAGTAGATCTAGCTGGTCTGTCATAATATAATAGAGACAGTAGATCTAGCTGGTCTGTCATAATATAATAGAGACAGTAGATCTAGCTGGTCTGTCATAATATAATAGAGACAGTAGATCTAGCTGGTCTGTCATAATATAATAGAGACAGTAGATCTAGCTGGTCTGTCATAATATAATAGAGACAGTAGATCTAGCTGGTCTGTCATAATATAATAGAGACAGTAGATCTAGCTGGTCTGTCATAATATAATAGAGACAGTAGATCTAGCTGGTCTGTCATATATAATAGAGACAGTAGATCTAGCTGGTCTGTCATAATATATAGAGACAGTAGATCTAGCTGGTCTGTCATAATATAATAGAGACAGTAGATCTAGCTGGTCTGTCATAATATAATAGAGACAGTAGATCTAGCTGGTCTGTCATAATATAATAGAGACAGTAGATCTAGCTGGTCTGTCATAATATAATAGAGACAGTAGATCTAGCTGGTCTGTCATATATAATAGAGACAGTAGATCTAGCTGGTCTGTCATAATATAATAGAGACAGTAGATCTAGCTGGTCTGTCATAATATAATAGAGACAGTAGATCTAGCTGGTCTGTCATATATAATAGAGACAGTAGATCTAGCTGGTCTGTCATAATATAATAGAGACAGTAGATCTAGCTGGTCTGTCATAATATAATAGAGACAGTAGATCTAGCTGGTCTGTCATAATATAATAGAGACAGTAGATCTAGCTGGTCTGTCATAATATAATAGAGACAGTAGATCTAGCTGGTCTGTCATAATATAATAGAGACAGTAGATCTAGCTGGTCTGTCATATATAATAGAGACAGTAGATCTAGCTGGTCTGTCATAATATAATAGAGACAGTAGATCTAGCTGGTCTGTCATAATATAATAGAGACAGTAGATCTAGCTGGTCTGTCATATATAATAGAGACAGTAGATCTAGCTGGTCTGTCATAATATAATAGAGACAGTAGATCTAGCTGGTCTGTCATAATATAATAGAGACAGTAGATCTAGCTGGTCTGTCATAATATAATAGAGACAGTAGATCTAGCTGGTCTGTCATAATATAATAGAGACAGTAGATCTAGCTGGTCTGTCATAATATAATAGAGACAGTAGATCTAGCTGGTCTGTCATAATATAATAGAGACAGTAGATCTAGCTGGTCTGTCATAATATAATAGAGACAGTAGATCTAGCTGGTCTGTCATAATATAATAGAGACAGTAGATCTAGCTGGTCTGTCATAATATAATAGAGACAGTAGATCTAGCTGGTCTGTCATAATATAATAGAGACAGTAGATCTAGCTGGTCTGTCATAATATAATAGAGACAGTAGATCTAGCTGGTCTGTCATAATATAATAGAGACAGTAGATCTAGCTGGTCTGTCATAATATAATAGAGACAGTAGATCTAGCTGGTCTGTCATAATATAATAGAGACAGTAGATCTAGCTGGTCTGTCATAATATAATAGAGACAGTAGATCTAGCTGGTCTGTCATAATATAGAGACAGTAGATCTAGCTGGTCTGTCATAATATAATAGAGACAGTAGATCTAGCTGGTCTGTCATAATATAATAGAGACAGTAGATCTAGCTGGTCTGTCATAATATAATAGAGACAGTAGATCTAGCTGGTCTGTCATAATATAATAGAGACAGTAGATCTAGCTGGTCTGTCATATATAATAGAGACAGTAGATCTAGCTGGTCTGTCATAATATAATAGAGACAGTAGATCTAGCTGGTCTGTCATAAATAATAGAGACAGTAGATCTAGCTGGTCTGTCATAATATAATAGAGACAGTAGATCTAGCTGGTCTGTCATAATATAATAGAGACAGTAGATCTAGCTGGTCTGTCATATATAATAGAGACAGTAGATCTAGCTGGTCTGTCAAATATAATAGAGACAGTAGATCTAGCTGGTCTGTCATAATATAATAGAGACAGTAGATCTAGCTGGTCTGTCATAATATAATAGAGACAGTAGATCTAGCTGGTCTGTCATATTATAATAGAGACAGTAGATCTAGCTGGTCTGTCATAATATAATAGAGACAGTAGATCTAGCTGGTCTGTCATAATATAATAGAGACAGTAGATCTAGCTGGTCTGTCAAATTATAATAGAGACAGTAGATCTAGCTGGTCTGTCATAATATAATAGAGACAGTAGATCTAGCTGGTCTGTCATAATATAATAGAGACAGTAGATCTAGCTGGTCTGTCATAATATAATAGAGACAGTAGATCTAGCTGGTCTGTCATATTATAATAGAGACAGTAGATCTAGCTGGTCTGTCATATATAATAGAGACAGTAGATCTAGCTGGTCTGTCATAATATAATAGAGACAGTAGATCTAGCTGGTCTGTCATAATATAATAGAGACAGTAGATCTAGCTGGTCTGTCATAATATAATAGAGACAGTAGATCTAGCTGGTCTGTCATAATATAATAGAGACAGTAGATCTAGCTGGTCTGTCATAATATAATAGAGACAGTAGATCTAGCTGGTCTGTCATAATATAATAGAGACAGTAGATCTAGCTGGTCTGTCATAATATAATAGAGACAGTAGATCTAGCTGGTCTGTTAATATAATAGAGACAGTAGATCTAGCTGGTCTGTCATATTATAATAGAGACAGTAGATCTAGCTGGTCTGTCATAATATAATAGAGACAGTAGATCTAGCTGGTCTGTCATAATATAATAGAGACAGTAGATCTAGCTGGTCTGTCATAATATAATAGAGACAGTAGATCTAGCTGGTCTGTCATATATATAGAGACAGTAGATCTAGCTGGTCTGTCATATTCTAATAGAGACAGTAGATCTAGCTGGTCTGTCATATATAATAGAGACAGTAGATCTAGCTGGTCTGTCATAATATAATAGAGACAGTAGATCTAGCTGGTCTGTCATAATATAATAGAGAGTATTCTGGTGGTCGTATATACATAGCTGGTCTGTCTAATATAATAGCTAGGGTCTGCTGCATAATATAATAGAGACAGTATAGCTGGTCTGTCATAATAATAGAGACAGTAGATCTAGCTGGTCTGTCATATAATAGAGACGTAGATCTAGCTGGTCTTCATAATATAATAGAGACAGTAGATCTAGCTGGTCTGTCATAATATAATAGAGACAGTAGATCTAGCTGGTCTGTCATTATACACATCTAGATGTGTATAAGAGACAGCAGTAGATCTAGCTGGTCTGTCATAATATAATAGAGACAGTAGATCTAGCTGTCTGTCATAAATAATAGAGACAGTAGATCTAGCTGGTCTGTCATAATATAATAGAGACAGTAGATCTAGCTGGTCTGTCATAATATAATAGAGACAGTAGATCTAGCTGGTCTGTCTAAATATAATAGAGACAGTAGATCTAGCTGGTCTGTCATAATATAATAGAACAGAGACAGTAGATCTAGCTGGTCTGTCATAATATAATAGAGACAGTAGATCTAGCTGGTCTGTCATAATATAATAGAGACAGTAGATCTAGCTGGTCTGTCATAATATAATAGAGACAGTAGATCTAGCTGGTCTGTCATAATATAATAGAGACAGTAGATCTAGCTGGTCTGTCATAATATAATAGAGACAGTAGATCTAGCTGGTCTGTCATAATATAATAGAGACAGTAGAGTAGATCTAGCTGGTCTGTCATAATATAATAGAGACAGTAGATCTAGCTGGTCTGTCATAATATAATAGAGACAGTAGATCTAGCTGGTCTGTCATAATATAATAGAGACAGTAGATCTAGCTGGTCTGTCATAATATAATAGAGACAGTAGATCTAGCTGGTCTGTCATAATATAATAGAGACAGTAGATCTAGCTGGTCTGTCATAATATAATAGAGACAGTAGATCTAGCTGGTCTGTCATAATATAATAGAGACAGTAGATCTAGCTGGTCTGTCATAATATAATAGAGACAGTAGATCTAGCTGGTCTGTCATAATATAATAGAGACAGTAGATCTAGCTGGTCTGTCATAATATAATAGAGACAGTAGATCTAGCTGGTCTGTCATAAATAATAGAGACAGTAGATCTAGCTGGTCTGTCATAATATAATAGAGACAGTAGATCTAGCTGGTCTGTCATAATATAATAGAGACAGTAGATCTAGCTGGTCTGTCATAATATAATAGAGACAGTAGATCTAGCTGGTCTGTCATAACTCCCCTCATAGATAATATAACAGCTCTATATCTATATCTATACCTCCCCTCATAGATATAATAACTCAGCTCTATATCTATACCTCCCCTCATAGATAATATAACAGCTCTATATCTATATCTATACCTCCCCTCATAGAATATATACAGCTCTATAATATCTATATCTATACCTCCCCTCATAGATAATATAACAGCTCTATATCTATACCATACTCCCTCATAGATAATATAACAGCTCTATATCTATATCTATACCTCCCCTCATAGATAATATAACAGCTCTATATCTATATCTATACCTCCCTCATAGATAATATAACAGCTCTATATCTATATCTATACCTCCCCTCATAGATAATATAACAGCTCTATATCTATCTAACCTATACCTCCCCTCATAGATAATATAACAGCTCTATATCTATATCTATACCTCCCCTCATAGATAATATAACAGCTCTATATCTATAATACCTCCCCTCATAGATAATATAACAGCTCTATATCTATATCTATACCTCCCCTCATAGATAATATAACAGCTCTATATCTATATCTATACCTCCCCTCATAGATAATATAACAGCTCTATATCTATATCTATACCTCCCCTCATAGATAATATAACAGCTCTATATCTATATCTATACCTCCCCTCATAGATAATATACAGCTCTATATCTATATCTATACCCCCCTCATAGATAATATAACAGCTCTATATCTATATCTATACCTCCCCTCATAGATAATATAACAGCTCTATATCTATACCTCCCCTCATAGATAATATAACAGCTCTATATCTATATCTATACCTCCCTCATAGATAATATAACAGCTCATATCTATATCTATACCTCCCCTCATAGATAATATAACAGCTCTATATCTATATCTATACCTCCCCTCATAGATAATATAACAGCTCTATATCTATATCTATACCTCCCCTCATAGATAATATAACAGCTCTATATCTATACCTCCCCTCATAGATAATATAACAGCTCTATATCTATACTATACCTCCCCTCATAGATAATATAACAGCTCTATATCTATATCTATACCTCCCCTCATAGATTATAACAGCTATATATCTATACCTCCCCTCATAGATAATATAACAGCTCTATATCTATATCTATACCTCCCTCATAGATAATATAACAGCTCTATATCTATATCTATACCTCCCCTCATAGATAATATAACAGCTCTATATCTATATCTATACCTCCCCTCATAGATAATATAACAGCTCTATATCTATATCTATACCTCCCCTCATAGATAATATAACAGCTCTATATCTATATCTATACCTCTCCTCATAGATAATATAACAGCTCTATATCTATACCCTCCCCTCATCATAATATAACAGCTCTATATCTATATCTATACCTCCCTCCCCTCATAGATAATATAACAGCTCTATATCTATATCTATACCTCCCCTCATAGATAATATAACAGCTCTATATCTATATCTATACCTCCCTCATAGATAATATAACAGCTCTATATCTATATCTATACCTCCTCCCCTCATAGATAATATAACAGCTCTATATCTATATCTATACCTCCCCTCATAGATAATATAACAGCTCTATTCTATATCTATACCTCCCCTCATAGATAATATAACAGCTCTATATCTATATCTATACCTCTCTCATAGATAATATAACAGCTCTATATCTATACCTCCCCTCATAGATAATATAACAGCTCTATATCTATATCTATACCTCTCTCATAGATAATATAACAGCTCTATATCTATATCTATACCTCCCCTCATAGATAATATAACAGCTCTATATCTATATCTATACCTCTCCTCATAGATAATATAACAGCTCTATATCTATATCTATACCTCCCCTCATAGATAATATAACAGCTCTATATCTATATCTATACCTCCCCTCATAGATAATATAACAGCTCTATATCTATATCTATACCTCCCTCATAGATAATATAACAGCTCTATATCTATATCTATACCTCCCTCATAGATAATATAACAGCTCTATATCTATATCTATACCTCTCTCATAGATAATATAACAGCTCTATATCTATATCTATACCTCTCCTCATAGATAATATAACAGCTCTATATCTATATCTATACCTCCCTCATAGATAATATAACAGCTCTATATCTATATCTATACCTCCCCTCATAGATAATATAACAGCTCTATATCTATATCTATACCCTCTCCTCATAGATATATAACAGCTCTATATCTATACCTCCCCTCATAGATAATATAACAGCTCTATATCTATATCTATACCCCCCTCATAGATAATATAACAGCTCTATATCTATATCTATACCTCCCCTCATAGATAATATAACAGCTCTATATCTATACCTCCCCTCATAGATAATATAACAGCTCTATATCTAATACCTCCCCTCATAGATAATATAACAGCTCTATATCTATATCTATACCTCTCTCATAGATAATATAACAGCTCTATATCTATATCTATACCTCTCCTCATAGATAATATAACAGCTCTATATCTATACCTCCCCTCATAGATAATATAACAGCTCTATATCTCTACCTCCCCTCATAGATAATATAACAGCTCTATATCTATATCTATACCTCCCCTCATAGATAATATAACAGCTCTATATCTATATCTATACCTCCCCTCATAGATAATATAACAGCTCTATATCTATATCTATACCTCCCCTCATAGATAATATAACAGCTCTATATCTATACCTCCCCTCATAGATAATATAACAGCTCTATATCTATATCTATACCTCCCCTCATAGATAATATAACAGCTCTATATCTATATATACCTCCCCTCATAGATAATATAACAGCTCTATATCTATATCTATACCTATACCTCCCCTCATAGATAATATAACAGCTCTATATCTATATCTATACCTCCCCTCATAGATAATATAACAGCTCTATATCTATATCTATACCTCCCCTCATAGATAATATACAGCTCTATATCTATACCTCCCCTCATAGATATATAACAGCTCTATATCTATATCTATACCTCCCCTCATAGATAATATAACAGCTCTATATCTATATCTATACCTCCCCTCATAGATAATATAACAGCTCTATATCTATACCTCCCCTCATAGATAATATAACAGCTCTATATCTATATATCTATACCTCCCCTCATAGATAATATAACAGCTCTATATCTATATCTATACCTCCCCTCATAGATAATATAACAGCTCTATATCTATATCTATACCTCCCCTCATAGATAATATAACAGCTCTATATCTATATCTATACCTCCCTCATAGATAATATAACAGCTCTATATCTATATCTATCCTCCCTCATAGATAATATAACAGCTCTATATCTATATCTATACCTCCCCTCATAGATAATATAACAGCTCTATATCTATATCTATACCTCCCCTCATAGATATATAACAGCTCTATATCTATATCTATACCTCCCCTCATAGATAATATAACAGCTCTATATCTATATCTATACCTCCCCTCATAGATAATATAACAGCTCTATATCTATATCTATACCTCCCTCATAGATAATATAACAGCTCTATATCTATATCTATACCTCCCCTCATAGATATAACAGCTCTATATCTATATCTATACCTCCCCTCATAGATAATATAACAGCTCTATATCTATATCTATACCTCTCCTCATAGATAATATAACAGCTCTATATCTATACCTCCCCTCATAGATAATATAACAGCTCTATATCTATATCTATACCTCTCTCATAGATATATAACAGCTCTATATCTATACCTCCCCTCATAGATAATATAACAGCTCTATATCTATATCTATACCTCTCCTCATAGATAATATAACAGCTCTATATCTATATCTATACCTCCCCTCATAGATAATATAACAGCTCTATATCTATATCTATACCTCCCCTCATAGATAATATAACAGCTCTATATCTATATCTATACCTCCCCTCATAGATAATATAACAGCTCTATATCTATATCTATACCTCCCCTCATAGATAATATAACAGCTCTATATCTATATCTATACCTCCCCTCATAGATAATATAACAGCTCTATATCTATATCTATACCTCTCCTCATAGATAATATAACAGCTCTATATCTATATCTATACCTCTCTCATAGATAATATAACAGCTCTATATCTATATCTATACCTCCCTCATAGATAATATAACAGCTCTATATCTATATCTATACCTCCCCTCATAGATAATATAACAGCTCTATATCTATACCTCTCCTCATAGATAATATAACAGCTCTATATCTATATCTATACCTCCCCTCATAGATAATATAACAGCTCTATATCTATATCTATACCTCTCTCACATAGATAATATAACAGCTCTATATCTATACCTCCCCTCATAGATAATATAACAGCTCTATAATCTATACCTCCCCTCATAGATAATATAACAGCTCTATATCTATATCTATACCTCCCTCATAGATAATATAACAGCTCTATATCTATATCTATACCTCCCCTCATAGATAATATAACAGCTCTATATCTATACCTCCCCCTCATAGATAATATAACAGCTCTATATCTATACCTCCCCTCATAGATAATATAACAGCTCTATATCTATATCTATACCTCCCCTCATAGATAATATAACAGCTCTATATCTATATCTATACCTCCCCTCATAGATAATATAACAGCTCTATATCTATATCTATACTCCCCTCATAGATAATATAACAGCTCTATATCTATACCCCTCCCTCATAGATAATATAACAGCTCTATATCTATATCTATACCTCCCCTCATAGATAATATAACAGCTCTATATCTATACCTCCCCTCATAGATAATATAACAGCTCTATATCTATATCTATACCTCCCCTCATAGATAATATAACAGCTCTACTATATCTATATCTATACCTCCCCTCATAGATAATATAACAGCTCTATATCTATATCTATACCTCCCCTCATAGATAATATAACAGCTCTATATCTATATCTATACCTCCCCTCATAGATAATATAACAGCTCTATATCTATATCTATACCTCCCCTCATAGATATATAACAGCTCTATTCTATATATATCTATACCTCCCTCATAGATATATAACAGCTCTATATCTATATCTATACCTCCCCTCATAGATAATATAACAGCTCTATATCTATATCTACCTCCCCTCATAGATAATATAACAGCTCTATATCTATATCTACCCTCCCCTCATAGATAATATAACACAGCTCTATATCTATATCTATACCTCCCCTCATAGATAATATACAGCTCTATATCTATATCTATACCTCTCCTCATAGATAATATAACAGCTCTATATCTATATCTATACCTCCCCTCATAGATAATATAACAGCTCTATATCTATATCTATACCTCCCCTCATAGATAATATAACAGCTCTATATCTATACCTCCCTCATAGATAATATAACAGCTCTATATCTATATCTATACCTCCCTCATAGATAATATAACAGCTCTATATCTATATCTATACCTCCCTCATAGATAATATAACACTCTATATCTATATCTATACCTCCCCTCATAGATAATATAACAGCTCTATTCTATATCTATACCTCCCCTCATAGATAATATAACAGCTCTATATCTATACCTCTCCTCATAGATAATATAACAGCTCTATATCTATACCCTCCCTCATAGATAATATAACAGCTCTATATCTATATCTATACCTCTCCTCATAGATAATATAACAGCTCTATATCTATATATCTACCTCCCCTCATAGATAATATAACAGCTCTATATCTATCCATCCCCTCATATATATATAACAGCTCTATATCTATATCTATACCTCCCTCATAGATAATATAACAGCTCTCTATATCTATACCTCCCTCATAGATAATATAACAGCTCTATATCTATATCTATACCCCTCTCCTCATAGATAATATAACAGCTCTATATCTATATCTCTCACCTCCCTCATAGATATATAACAGCTCTATATCTATACCTCTCCTCATAGATAATATAACAGCTCTATATCTATATATACCTCCCCTCATAGATAATATAACAGCTCTATATCTATATCTATCTTAACCTCATATCCTATCTCACCTCCCTCATAGATAATATAACAGCTCTATATCTATACCTCCCCTCATAGATAATATAACAGCTCTATATCTATATCTATACCTCTCCTCATAGATAATATAACAGCTCTATATCTATATCTATACCTCCCCTCATAGATAATATAACAGCTCTATATCTATATCTATACCTCCCCTCATATAATATAACAGCTCTATATATATATCTATACCTCCCCTCATAGATAATATAACAGCTCTATATCTATATCTATACCTCTCTGCATAGATAATATAACAGCTCTATATCTATACTATACCCTCCCTCATAGATAATATAACAGCTCTATATCTATATCTATACCTCTCTCATAGATAATATAACAGCTCTATATCTATATCTATACCTCCCCTCATAGATAATATAACAGCTCTATATCTATATCTATACCCTCTCTCATAGATAAATTCACAGCATAATAACAGCTCTATATCTATATCTATACCTCCCCTCATAGATAATATAACAGCTCTATATCTATATCTATACCTCCCCTCATAGAATATATATAACAGCTCTATATCTATATCTATACTCTCTCCTCATAGATAATATAACAGCTCTATATCTATACCTCCCCTCATAGATAATATAACAGCTCTATATCTATATCTATACCTCCCCTCATAGATAATATAACAGCTCTATATCTATATATACCTCCCCTCATAGATAATATAACAGCTCTATATCTATACCTCCCCTCATAGATAATATAACAGCTCTATATCTATATCTATACCTCCCTCATAGATAATATACAGCTCTATATCTATATCTCTCTAGGTTTCTTCCTAGGTATTGGCCTTTGTAGGGAGTTTTTCCTAGCCACCGTGCTTCTACACCTGCATTGCTTGCTGTTTGGGGTTTTAGGCTGGGTTTCTGTACAGCACTTTGAGATATCAGCTGATGTACGAAGGGCTATATAAATAAATTTGATTTGATTTGATTTGATTTAGCTGGTCTGTTATAATATAAAATAGACAGTAGGATCTAGCTGGTCTGACATAATATAATAGAGACAGGAGATCTGGCTGGTTTCTCATAATATAATAGAGACAGTAGATCTAGCTGGTCTGTCATACTATATTAGAGACAGTAGATCTAGCTGGTCTGTCATAATATAATAGAGACAGTAGATTTAGCTGGTCTGTCATAATATAATAGAGATAGGAGGTCTGTCTGGTTTCTCATAATATAATAGAGACAGTATATCTAGCTGGTCTGTCATATTATAGTAGAGACAGCAGATCTAGCTGGTCTGTCATATTATAATAGAGACAGCAGATCTAGCTGGTCTGTCATATTATAATAGAGACAGTAGATCTAGCTGGTCTGTCATAATATAATAGAGACGTGGAGACAGTAGATCTAGCTGGTCTGCCATAATATAATAGAGACATTAGATCTAGCTGGTCTGTCATAATATAATAGAGACATTAGATCTAGCTGGTCTGTCACAATATAATAGAGACAGTATATCTAGCTGGTTTGTCATAATATAATAGAAACAGTAGATCTAGCTGGTCTGTCATAATATAATAGGGACAGTAGATCCGGCTACCCGGATAAAGCACTAAATAAACTTCAGTTAGTGCTAAATACGGCTGCTAGAATCCTGACTAGAACCAAAAAAATTTGATCATATTACTCCAGTGCTAGCCTCTCTACACTGGCTTCCTGTCAAAGCAAGGGCTGATTTCAAGGTTTTACTGCTAACCTACAAAGCATTACATGGGCTTGCTCCTACCTATCTCTCTGATTTGGTCCTGCCGTACATACCTACACGTACGCTACGGTCACAAGACGCAGGCCTCCTAATTGTCCCTAGAATTTCTAAGCAAACAGCTGGAGGCAGGGCTTTCTCCTATAGAGCTCCATTTTTATGGAACGGTCTGCCTATCCATGTCAGAGACGCAAACTCGGTCTCAACCTTTAAGTCTTTACTGAAGACTCATCTCTTCAGTGGGTCATATGATTGAGTGTAGTCTGGCCCAGGAGTGGGAAGGTGAACGGAAAGGCTCTGGAGCAACGAACCGCCCTTGCTGTCTCTGCCTGGCCGGTTCCCCTCTTTCCACTGGGATTCTCTGCCTCTAACCCTATTACAGGGGCTGAGTCACTGGCTTGCTGGGGCTCTCTCATGCCGTCCCTGGAGGGGGTGCGTCACCTGAGTGGGTTGATTCGCTGTTGTGGTCATCCTGTCTGGGTTGGCGCCCCCCCCCTTGGGTTGTGCCGTGGCGGAGATCTTTGTGGGCTATACTCAGCCTTGTCTCAGGATGGTAAGTTGGTGGTTGAAGATATCCCTCTAGTGGTGTGGGGGCTGTGCTTTGGCAAAGTGGGTGGGGTTATATCCTTCCTGTTTGGCCCTGTCCGGGGGTGTCCTCGGATGGGGCCACAGTGTCTCCTGACCCCTCCTGTCTCAGCCTCCAGTATTTATGCTGCAGTAGTTTATGTGTCGGGGGGCTGGGGTAAGTTTGTTATATCTGGAGTACTTCTCCTGTCCTATTCGGTGTCCTGTGTGAATCTAAGTGTGCGTTCTCTAATTCTCTCCTTCTCTCTTTCTTTCTCTCTCTCGGAGGACCTGAGCCCTAGGACCATGCCCCAGGACTACCTGACATGATGACTCCTTGCTGTCCCCAGTCCACCTGGCCATGCTGCTGCTCCAGTTTCAACTTCCACCTGACTGTGCTGCTGCTCTAGTTTCAACTGTTCTGCCTTATTATTATTCGACCATGCTGGTCATTTATGAACATTTGAACATCTTGGCCATGTTCTGTTATAATCTCCACCCGGCACAGCCAGAAGAGGACTGGCCACCCCACATAGCCTGGTTCCTCTCTAGGTTTCTTCCTAGGTATTGGCCTTTGTAGGGAGTTTTTCCTAGCCACCGTGCTTCTACACCTGCATTGCTTGCTGTTTGGGGTTTTAGGCTGGGTTTCTGTACAGCACTTTGAGATATCAGCTGATGTACGAAGGGCTATATAAATAAATTTGATTTGATTTGATTTGATTTAGCTGGTCTGTTATAATATAAAATAGACAGTAGGATCTAGCTGGTCTGACATAATATAATAGAGACAGGAGATCTGGCTGGTTTCTCATAATATAATAGAGACAGTAGATCTAGCTGGTCTGTCATACTATATTAGAGACAGTAGATCTAGCTGGTCTGTCATAATATAATAGAGACAGTAGATTTAGCTGGTCTGTCATAATATAATAGAGATAGGAGGTCTGTCTGGTTTCTCATAATATAATAGAGACAGTATATCTAGCTGGTTTGTCATAATATAATAGAAACAGTAGATCTAGCTGGTCTTTCATAATATAATCGGGACAGTAGATCTAGCTGGTCTGTTATAATATAATAGAGACAGTAGATCGACCTGGTCTGTCATAATATAATAGAGACAGTAGATCTAGCTGGTTTCTCATAATATAATAGAGACAGTAGATCTAGCTGGTCTGTCATACTATATTAGAGACAGTAGATCTAGCTGGTCTGTCATATTATAATAGAGACAGTAGATCTAGCTGGTCTGTCATAATATAATAGAGACGTGGAGACAGTAGATCTAGCTGGTCTGCCATAATATAATAGAGACATTAGATCTAGCTGGTCTGTCATAATATAATAGAGACATTAGATCTAGCTGGTCTGTCACAATATAATAGAGACAGTATATCTAGCTGGTCTGTCATAATATAATAGAGACAGTAGATCTAGCTGGTCTCTCATAATATAATAGAGACAGTAGATCTAGCTGGTCTGTCACAATATAATAGAGACAGTTGATCTAGCTGGTCTCTCATAATATAATAGAGTGGGTAGAACTAGCTGTTCTGTCATAATATAACAGAGACAGTAGATCTAGCTGGTCTGTCATAATATAATAGAGGCATTAGATCTAGCTCGTCTGTCATAATATAAAATAGACAGTAGGATCTAGCTGGTCTGACATAATATAATAGAGACAGGAGATCTGGCTGGTTTCTCATAATATAATAGAGACAGTAGATCTAGCTGGTCTGTCATACTATATTAGAGACAGTAGATCTAGCTGGTCTGTCATAATATAATAGAGACAGTAGATTTAGCTGGTCTGTCATAATATAATAGAGACAGGAGATCTGGCTGGTTTCTCATAATATAATAGAGACAGTATATCTAGCTGGTTTGTCATAATATAATAGAAACAGTAGATCTAGCTGGTCTGTCATAATATAATAGGGACAGTAGATCTAGCTGGTCTGTTATAATACAATAGAAACAGTAGATCTAGCTGGTCTGTCATAATATAATAGGGACAGTAGATCTAGCTGGTCTGTTATAATATAATAGAGACAGTAGATCGACCTGGTCTGTCATAATATAATAGAGACAGTAGATCTAGCTGGTTTCTCATAATATAATAGAGACAGTAGATCTAGCTGGTCTGTCATACTATATTAGAGACAGTAGATCTAGCTGGTCTGTCATAATATAAAAGAGACAGTAGATCTAGCTGGTCTGTCATATTATAGTAGAGACAGCAGATCTAGCTGGTCTGTCATATTACAATAGAGACAGTAGATCGACCTGGTCTGTCATAATATAATAGAGACAGTAGATCTAGCTGGTCTCTCATAATATAATAGAGACAGAAGATCTAGCTGGTCTGTCATAATATAATAGAGACAGTTGATCTAGCTGGTCTCTCATAATATAATAGAGACAGTAGAACTAGCTGGTCTGTCATAATATAATAGAGACATTAGATCTAGCTGGTCTGTCATAATATAATAGATACATAGAGACATTAGATCTAGCTGGTCTCTCATAATATAATAGAGACAGTAGAACTAGCTGGTCTGTCATAATATAACAGAGACAGTAGATCTAGCTGGTCTGTCATAATATAATAGAGGCAGTAGATCTAGCTCGTCTGTCATAATATAAAATAGACAGTAGATCTAGCTGGTCTCTCATAATATAATAGAGACAGAAGATCTAGCTGGTCTGTCATAATATAATAGAGACAGTTGATCTAGCTGGTCTCTCATTATATAATAGAGACAGTAGAACTAGCTGGTCTGTCATAATATAATAGAGACATTAGATCTAGCTGGTCTGTCATAATATAATAGATACATAGAGACATTAGATCTAGCTGGTCTCTCATAATATAATAGAGACAGTAGAACTAGCTGGTCTGTCATAATATAACAGAGACAGTAGATCTAGCTGGTCTGTCATAATATAATAGAGGCAGTAGATCTAGCTCGTCTGTCATAATATAAAATAGACAGTAGGATCTAGCTGGTCTGACATAATATAATAGAGACAGGAGATCTGGCTGGTTTCTCATAATATAATAGAGAAAGTAGATCTAGCTGGTCTGTCATACTCTATTAGAGACAGTAGATCTAGCTGGTCTGTCATAATATAATAGAGACAGTAGATTTAGCTGGTCTGTCATAATATAATAGGGCCAGTAGATCTAGCTGGTCTCTCATAATATAATAGAGACAGAAGATCTAGCTGGTCTGTCATAATATAATAGAGACAGTAGAACTAGCTGGTCTGTCATAATATAATAGAGACATTAGATCTAGCTGGTCTGTCATAATATAATAGAGACAGTAGAACTAGCTGGTCTCTCATAATATAATAGAGACAGAAGATCTAGCTGGTCTGTCATAATATAATAGAGACAGTAGATCTAGCTGGTCTGTCATAATATAATAGAGACAGTAGAACTAGCTGGTCTGTCATAATATAATAGAGACATTAGATCTAGCTGGTCTGTCATAATATAATAGATACATAGAGACATTAGATCTAGCTGGTCTCTCATAATATAATAGAGACAGTAGAACTAGCTGGTCTGTCATAATATAATAGAGGCAGTAGATCTAGCTCGTCTGTCATAATATAAAATAGACAGTAGGTTCTAGCTGGTCTGACATAATATAATAGAGACAGGAGATCTGGCTGGTTTCTCATAATATATTAGAGACAGTAGATCTAGCTGGTCTGTCATACTATATTAGAGACAGTAGATCTAGCTGGTCTGTCATAATATAATAGAGACAGTAGATTTAGCTGGTCTGTCATAATATAATAGAGACAGGAGATCTGGCTGGTTTCTCATAATATAATAGAGACAGTATATCTAGCTGGTTTGTCATAATATAATAGAAACAGTAGATCTAGCTGGTCTGTCATAATATAATTGTAACGACGTTCTTCGTTTGTTGAAGGAGAGTCGGACCGAAATGCAGCGTGGTGGTTACTCATGTCTTTAATGGAAAAAGTGACGATACATGAAATAGCTAAATAAATACAAAAACAACAAACGGAACGTGAAAACGTATTACAGCCTATCTGGTGAACACTACACAGAGACAGGAACAATCACCCACGAAAGACAAAGCGAAACTCAGGCTACCTAAATACGGTTCCCAATCAGAGGCAACGAGAATCACCTGACTGCTGATTGAGAACCGCCTCAGGCAGCCAAGCCTATACAACACCCCTAATCAGCCGCGATCCCAAATACTACAAACCCCAATACGAAAATACAATAACATAAACCCCTGTCACACCCTGGCCTGACCAAATATATAACGAAAACACAAAAATACAATGACCAAGGCGTGACAGAACCCCCCCCACCCAAGGTGCGGACTCCCGGACGCACCTCAAAACCATAGGGAGGTTCCGGGTGGGCGTCTGTCCATGGTGGCGGCTCCGGCTCGGGACGTGGACCCCACTCCATAAATGTCATAGTTCCTCCCCTTCGCGTCCTGGGATAATCCACCCTCGCCGCCGACCATGGCCTAATAGTCCTCACCCAGAACCCCACAGAACTGAGGAGCAGCTCGTGACTGAGGGGCATCTCGGGACTGAGGGACAGCTCGGGACTGAGGGGCAGCCCGGGACTGAGGGGCAGCTCGGGACTGAGGGGCAACTCGGGACTGAGGGGCAGCTCGGGACAGGGGCAGCTCGGGACTGAGGGGCAGCTCGGGACTGAGGGGCAGCCCGGAACTGAGGGGCAGCCCGGAACTGAGGGGCAGCCCAGTACTGAGAGGAAGCCCAGTACTGAGAGGAAGCCCAGTACTGAGAGGAAGCCCAGTACTGAGATGAAGCTCAGGTAGGTAGTAGGCTCCGGTAGATCCTGGCTGGCTGGCGGATCTGGAAGATTCAGGTTGACTAGCAGATCTGGAAGATTCTGGTTGACTAGCAGATCTGGAAGATTCTGGTTGACTGGCGGATCTAGCTGCTCTATGCAGACTGACAGCTCTGACTGCTCCATGCAGGCTGACAGCTCCTTGCAGACTGGCAGCTCTTTGCAGACTGACAGCTCTGACTGCTCCATGCAGGCTGACAGCTCCTTGCAGACTGGCAGCTCCTTGCAGACTGGCTGCTCCTTGCAGACTGACAGCTCTGGCTGCTTCATGCAGACTGACAGCTCTGACTGCTCCATGCAGGCTGACAGCACCCTGCAGACTGGCAGCTCCTTGCAGACTGGCAGCTCTTTGCAGACTGACAGCTCTGGCTGCTTCATGCAGACTGACAGCTCTGACTGCACCATGCAGGCTGACAGCTCCTTGCAGACTGGCAGCTCTGGCTGCTTCATGCAGACTGACAGCTCTGACTGCTCCATGCAGGCTGACAGCACCCTGCAGACTGGCAGCTCCTTGCAGACTGACAGCTCCTTGCAGACTGGCAGCTCCTTGCAGAGTGGCAGCTCCTTGCAGACTGCCAGCTCCTTGCAGACTGGCAGCTCCTTGCAGACTGACAGCTCCCTGCAGACTGGCAGCTCCTTGCAGACTGACAGCTCTGACTGCTCCATGCAGGCTGACAGCTCCTTGCAGACTGGCAGCTCCTTGCAGACTGGCAGCTCCTTGCAGACTGGCAGCTCCTTGCAGACTGACAGCTCTGGCTGCTTCATGCAGACTGACAGCTCTGACTGCTCCATGCAGGCTGACAGCACCCTGCAGACTGGCAGCTCCTTGCAGACTGACAGCACCCTGCAGACTGGCAGCTCAGGCTGCTTCAAACAGGCAGGAGGCTCCGGCAGCGCAGGAGAGGAGGAAACCGCTGGCTGCGCTGAACAGGAGGGAGACTCCGACAGCGCAGGAGAGGCGAGGCGCACTGTAGGCCTGATGCGTGGTGCGGGCACTGGTGATACTGGAGCGAGGACACACACAGGAAGCCTGGTGCGGGGAGCTGCTACCGAAGGACTGGTGTGTGGAGGTGGCACAGGATGTGCAAGGCTAGGGATGTGCACAGGAGGCCTGGTGCGTGAGGCTGGCACCAACTTCACCAGCCGACTAACACGCACCTCAGGACGAGTATGGAGCGCTAACTCAGGTGCCATCAAATCCCCGACACGATCCGTCGGACGAATATGATATCTATAGCACCAAGCTAGCAACTCCCTCATTACTCTCCACTCCACTTTCCCCATTAACTCCTTCACAGTCTCTGCTTCGCTCACCTCTAACACCGGCTCTGATTCTGGTCTCCTCCTTGGCTCCTCACGATAAACAAGGAGAGTTGGCTCAGGTCCATCTTCTGACTCAGCCACTCTCCCTCTGAGCCCACCCCCAATAAATTTTTGGGGGTGACTCTCGGGTTTCGCTCTGTGCCGCCGTGTCTGTTTCTCCAACTCCATTCGCCTATAGCCTTCTTCGCACTGTTCCAGCGAATCCCATGCGGGCTCCTGCACTCTCTCTGGGTCGGCCGCCCACCTGTCGATTTCTTCCCACGTCGTATACTCCATGACATTGCTGTCCATAACGTCCTCCTTTCGCTTTTCCTGCCTGTTACCACGCCGCTTGGTCCGTATGTGGTGGGTGATTCTGTAACGACGTTCTTCGTTTGTTGAAGGAGAGTCGGACCGAAATGCAGCATGGTGGTTACTCATGTCTTTAATGGAAAAAGTGACGATACATGAAATTACACAAATAAATACAAAAACAACAAACGGAACGTGAAAACGTATTACAGCCTATCTGGTGAACACTACACAGAGACAGGAACAATCACCCACGAAAGAAAAAGCGAAACTCAGGCTACCAACATACGGTTCCCAATCAGAGGCAACGAGAATCACCTGACTGCTGATTGAGAACCGCCTCAGGCAGCCAAGCCTATACAACACCCCTAATCAGCCGCGATCCCAAATACTACAAACCCCAATACGAAAATACAATAACATAAACCCCTGTCACACCCTGGCCTGACCAAATATATAACGAAAAAACAAAAATACAATGACCAAGGCGTGACAATAATAGGGACAGTAGATCTAGCTGGTCTGTTATAATATAATAGAGACAGTAGATCGACCTGGTCTGTCATAATATAATAGAGACAGTAGATCTAGCTGGTCTCTCATAATATAATAGAGACAGAAGATCTAGCTGGTCTGTCATAATATAATAGAGACAGTTGATCTAGCTGGTCTCTCATAATATAATAGAGACAGTAGAACTAGCTGGTCTGTCATAATATAATAGAGACATTAGATCTAGCTGGTCTGTCATAATATAATAGATACATAGAGACAGTAGATCTAGCTGGTTTGTCATAATATAATAGAGACAGTAGATCTAGCTGGTCTGTCATAATATAATAGAGACATTAGATCTAGCTGGTCTGTCATAATATAATAGAGACAGTATATCTAGCTGGTCTGTCATATTATAATAGAGACAGTGGATCTAGCTGGTCTGTCATAATGTAATAGAGACATGAGATCTAGCTGATCTCTCATAATATAATAGAGACATAGAGACAGTAGATCTAGCTGGTTTGTCATATTATAATAGATACAGTATATCTAGCTGGTCTGTCATACTATAATAGAGACAGTAGATCTAGCTGGTCTGTCATAATATAATAGAGACAGTAGAACTAGCTGGTCTGTCATAATATAACAGACAGTAGATCTAGCTGGTCTGTTATAATATAACAGAGGCAGGTGAACTAGCTTGTCTGTCATAATATAATAGAGACAGTAGATCTAGCTGGTCTCTCATAATATAATAGAGACATTAGATCTAGCTGGTCTGTCATAATATAATAGAGACAGTAGATCTAGCTGGCATGTCATAATATAATAGAAAACGTAGATCTAGCTGGTCTGTCATAATATAATAGAGACAGTAGATCTAGCTGGTCTGTCATAATATAACAGAGACAGTAGATATAGCTGGTCTGTTATAATATAATAGAGGCAGGTGATCTAGCTGGTCTGTTATATTATAATAGAGACAGTAGATCGACCTGGTCTGTCATATTATAATAGAGACAGTAGATCTAGCTGGTCTCTCATAATATAATAGAGACAGTAGATCTAGCTGGTCTGTCATAATATAATAGAGACAGTTGATCTAGCTGGTCTCTCATAATATAATAGAGACAGTAGAACTAGCTGGTCTGTCATAATATAATAGAGACATTAGATCTAGCTGGTCTGTCATAATATAATAGATACATAGAGACAGTAGATCTAGCTGGTTTGTCATAATATAATAGAGACAGTAGATCTAGCTGGTCTGTCATAATATAATAGAGACATTAGATCTAGCTGGTCTGTCATAATATAATAGAGACAGTAGATCTAGCTGGTCTGTCATAATGTAATAGAGACATGAGATCTAGCTGGTCTGTCATATTATAATAGAGACATAGAGACAGTAGATCTAGCTGGTTTGTCATATTATAATAGATACAGTATATCTAGCTGGTCTGTCATACTATAATAGAGACAGTAGATCTAGCTGGTCTGTCATAATATAATAGAGACAGTAGAACTAGCTGGTCTGTCATAATATAACAGAGACAGTAGATCTAGCTGGTCTGTCATAATATAATAGAGACAGGTGATCTAGCTGGTCTGTTATATTATAATAGAGACAGTATATCTAGCTGGTCTGTCATATTATAATAGAGACAGTAGATCTAGCTGGTCTGTCATAATATAATCGAGACATTAGATCTAGCTGGTCCGTCATAATGTAATAGAGACATGAGATCTAGCTGGTACGTCATAATATAATAGAAAACGTAGATCTTGCTGGTCTGTCATAATATAATAGAGACAGTAGATCTAGCTGGTCTGTCATAATATAATAGAGACAGTAGATCTAGCTGGTCTGTCATAATAAAATAGAGACAGTAGAACTAGCTGGTCTGTCATAATATAACAGAGACAGTAGATCTAGCTGGTCTGTTATAATATAATAGAGGCAGGTGATCTAGCTGGTCTGTTATTACATAATAGAGACAGTAGATCGACCTGGTCTGTCATAATATAATAGAGACAGTAGAACTAGCTGGTCTCTCATAATATAATAGAGACAGTAGATCTAGCTGGTCTCTCATAATATAATAGAGACAGTAGAACTAGCTGGTCTGTCATAATATAATAGAGACATTAGATCTAGCTGGTCTATCATAATATAATAGAGACAGTAGATCTAGCTGGTATGTCATAATATAATAGAAAACGTAGATCTAGCTGGTCTGTCATAATATAATAGAGACAGTAGATCTAGCTGGTCTGTCATAATATAATAGAGACAGTAGATCTAGCTGGTCTGTCATAATATAATAGAGACAGTAGATCTAGCTGGTCTGTTATATTATAATAGAGACAGTAGATCGACCTGGTCTGTCATAATATAATAGAGACAGTAGATCTAGCTGGTCTGTCATAATATAACAGAGACAGTAGATCTAGCTGGTCTGTTATAATATAATAGAGACAGTAGATCTAGCTGGTCTGTCATAATATAATAGAGACAGTAGATCTAGCTGGTCTGTTATAATATAATAGAGGCAGGTGATCTAGCTGGTCTGTTATTATATAATAGAGACAGTAGATCGACCTGGTCTGTCATAATATAATAGAGACAGTAGAACTAGCTGGTCTCTCATAATATAATAGAGACAGTAGATCTAGCTGGTCTGTCATAATATAATAGAGACAGTTGATCTAGCTGGTCTCTCATAATATAATAGAGACAGTAGAACTAGCTGGTCTGTCATAATATAATAGAGACATTAGATCTCGCTGGTCTATCATAATATAATAGAGACAGTAGATCTAGCTGGTATGTCATAATATAATAGAAAACGTAGATCTAGCTGGTCTGTCATAATATAATAGAGACAGTATATCTAGCTGGTCTGTCATAATATAATAGAGACAGTAGATCTAGCTGGTCTGTCATAATATAATAGAGACAGTAGATCTAGCTGGTCTGTTATATTATAGTAGAGACAGTAGATCGACCTGGTCTGTCATAATATAATAGAGACAGTAGATCTAGCTGGTCTGTCATAATATAACAGAGACAGTAGATCTAGCTGGTCTGTTATAATATAATAGAGACAGTAGATCTAGCTGGTCTGTCATAATATAATAGAGACAGTAGATCTAGCTGGTCTGTCATAATATAATAGAGACAGTAGATCTAGCTGGTCTGTCATAATATAATAGAGACAGTGCATCTAGCTGGTATGTCATAATATAATTCAGATATTAGATCTAGCTGGTCTGTCATAATATAATAGAGACAGGAGATCTGGCTGGTTTCTCATAATATAATAGAGACAGTAGATCTAGCTGGTCTGTCATATTATATTAGAGACAGTAGATCTAGCTGGTCTATCATAATTGAATAGAGACAGTAGATCTACCTGGTCTGTCATATTATAATAGAGACACTAGTTCTAGCTGGTCTGGCATAATGTAATAGAGACATGAGATCGAGCTGGTCCGTCATAATATAATAGAGACAGTAGATCTAGTTGGTCTCTCATAATACAATAGAGACAGTGTATCTAGCTGGTCTGTCATATTATAATAGAGACAGTAGATCTAGCTGGTCTACCATAATATAATAGAGACATAGAGACAGTAGATCTAGCTGGTTTGTCACAATATAATAGAGACAGTATATCTATTTGGTCTGTCACATTATAATAGAGACAGAAGATCGAGCTGGTCTGTCATAATGTAAAAGAGACATGAGATCTAGCTGGTCCGTCATAATATAATAGAGACAGTAGATCTAGCTGGTCTGTCATATTATAATAGACTCAGTAGATCTAGCTTGTCTGTCATATTATAATAGAGACAGTAGATCTAGCTGGTCTGTCATATTATAATAGAGACAGTAGATCTAGCTGGTCTGTCATATTATAATAGAGACAGTAGATCTAGCTGGTCTGTCATAATATATTGTTATATATTGGTCAGGTAGTGTGTTATTTATTGGACAGGGGAGGGTAGTGTGTTATTTATTGGACAGGGTAGTGTGTCATTTATTGGACAGGGGAGGGTATTGTCTTATTTATTGGACAGGGGAGGGTAGTGTCTTATTTGTTGGACAGGGTCATGTGTTATTTATTGGACAGTGTAGTGTGTTATTTATTGGACAGGGTCGTGTGTTATTTATTGGACAGGGTAGTGTGTTATTTATTGGACAGGGTAGTGTGTTATTTATTGGACAGGGTAGTGTGTTATTTATTGGACAGGGTAGTGTGTTATTTATTGGACAGGGTAGTGTGTTATTTATTGGACAGGGTAGTGTATTATTTATTGGACAGGGTAGTGTGTTATTTATTGGACAGGGTAGTGTGTTATTTACTGGACAGGGTAGTGTGTTATTTATTGGACAGGGTAGTGTGTTATTTATTGGACAGGGTAGTGTATTATTTATTGGACAGGGTAGTGTGTTATTTATTGGACAGGGTAGTGTGTTATTTACTGGACAGGGTAGTGTGTTATTTATTGGACAGGGTCGTGTGTTATTTATTGGACAGAGAGGGTAGTGTGTTATTTATTGGACAGGGTAGTGTGTTATTTATTGGACAGGGTAGTGTGTTATTTATTGGACAGGGTAGTGTGTTATTTATTGGACAGGGTAGTGTGTTATTTATTGGACAGGGTAGTGTGTTATTTATTGGACAGGGTAGTGTGTTATTTATTGGACAGGGTAGTGTGTTATTTATTGGACAGGGTAGTGTGTTATTCATTGGACAGGGTAGTGTGTTATTTATTGGACAGGGTAGTGTGTTATTTATTGGACAGGGTAGTGTGTTATTTATTGGACAGGGTAGTGTGTTATTTATTGGACAGGGTAGTGTGTTATTTATTGGACAGGGTAGTGTGTTATTTATTGGACATGGTAGTGTGTTATTTATTGGACAGGGTCGTGTGTTATTTATTGGACAGGGTAGTGTGTTATTTATTGGACAGGGTAGTGTGTTATTTATTGGACAGGGTAGTGTGTTATTATTGGACAGGGTAGTGTGTTATTTATTGGACAGGGTCGTGTGTTATTTATTGGACAGAGAGGGTAGTGTGTTATTTATTGGACAGGGTAGTGTGTTATTTATTGGACAGGGTAGTGTGTTATTTATTGGACAGGGTAGTGTGTTATTTATTGGACAGGGTAGTGTGTTATTTATTGGACAGGGTAGTGTGTTATTTATTGGACAGGGTAGTGTGTTATTTATTGGACAGGGTAGTGTGTTATTTATTGGACAGGGTAGTGTGTTATTTATTGGACAGGGTAGTGTGTTATTTATTGGACAGGGTCGTGTGTTATTTATTGGACAGGGTAGTGTGTTATTTATTGGACAGGGTCGTGTGTTATTTATTGGACAGGGTAGTGTGTTATTTATTGGACAGGGTAGTGTGTTATTTATTGGACAGGGTAGTGTGTTATTTATTGGACAGGGTAGTGTGTTATTTATTGGACATGGTAGTGTGTTATTTATTGGACAGGGTCGTGTGTTATTTATTGGACAGGGTAGTGTGTTATTTATTGGACAGGGTAGTGTGTTATTTATTGGACAGGGTAGTGTGTTATTTATTGGACAGGGTAGTGTGTTATTTATTGGACAGGGTCGTGTGTTATTTATTGGACAGGGTAGTGTGTTATTTATTGGACAGGGTCGTGTGTTATTTATTGGACAGGGTAGTGTGTTATTTATTGGACAGGGGAGGGAGTGTGTTATTTATTGGACAGGGTCGTGTGTTATTTATTGGACAGGGTCGTGTGTTATTTATTGGACAGGGTCGTGTGTTATTTATTGGACAGGGTCGTGTGTTATTTATTGGACAGGGTAGTGTGTTATTTATTGGACAGGGTCGTGTGTTATTTATTGGACAGGGTCGTGTGTTATTTATTGGACAGGGTCGTGTGTTATTTATTGGACAGGGTCGTGTGTTATTTATTGGACAGGGGAGGGAGTGTGTTATTTATTTTACTGTAACTCAGTAATTCTTTGAAATTGTTACATATTGCTTTGTTCTGTGTTCTGTAGTCTAATACCTGAATGCAGTCGCAAACTATATTTACCACTAACTAACCACTAGGGGGCAGGGTAGCCACAATCATCTGTAAGGTTCTTGAGGTCGTTATGCTTGGCAGGCATGGAAGGGATAAGGCCCATAAATAAGAACCAGTGTATCTTTTTAATTATATGTAGAACATGTATCTTTAGTCAAAGTTTATGATGAGTATTTCTGTTATTTCTGAACATGGCGTCAATGTAAACCAAGATTTATGGATATAAAATGCATATTATCGAACAAAACATAAATGTACTGTGTAACATGTCATATGACTGTCATCTGATGAAGATTTTCAAGAGGTTAGTGAATTGTTATTTTTTAAATCCTGCTTTTGTCATTTTATCTTTTGTTGTACAAAATGGCAACGTTTTTTCTTCGTTTTGGTGGTGGTCTAACATAAATATATGCTGTGTTTTCGCCGTAAAACATTTAAAAAATCTGACACGCTGGGTAGATGAACAAGGTGTTTATCTTTCATTTGAGGTATTGGACTTGTTAATGTGTGGAGGTAAAATATTTCTAAGAATATCTTTGCATTCCTGGGGATGCCGTCTGGGCCTGCAGCCTTGCGGGGGTTAACACGTTTAAATGTTTTACTCACCTCGGCTGCAGTGAAGGAGAGTCTGCATGTTTTGGTTGCGGGCTGTGTCAGTGGCACTGTATTGTCCTTAAAGCGGGCAAAAAAGTTAATTAGTCTGCCTGGGAGCAAGACATCCTGGTCCCTGACTGGGCTGGTTTTCTTTTTGTAATCCGTGATTGACTGTAGACCCTGCCACATACCTCTTGTGTCTGAGCCGTTGAATTGCGATTCTACTTTGTCTCTATACTGACGCTTAGCTTGTTTGATTGCCTTGCGGAGGGAATAGTGACACTGTTTGTATTCGGTCATGTTTCCGGTCACCTTGCCCTGATTAAAAGCAGTGGTTCGCGCTTTCGGTTTCACACGAATGCTGCCATCAATCCACAGTTTCTGGTTTGGGAATGTTTTTGCTTTGGGAATGTCATCTTCAACGCACGTTCTAATGAACTCGCTCACCGAATCAGCGTATTCGTCAATGTTGTTGTCTGACGCAATACGAAACATATCCCAATCCACGTGATGGAAGCAGTCTTGGAGTGTGGAATCAGATTGGTCGGACCAGCGTTGAACAGACCTCAGCGCGGGAGCTTCTTGTTTTAGTTTCTGTCTGTAGGCAGGGATCAACAAAATGGAGTCGTGGTCAGCTTTTCCGAAAGGAGGGCCGGGCAGGGCCTTATATGCGTCGCGGAAGTTAGAATAGCAGTGAGCCAAGGTTTTTCCAGCCCTGGTTGCGCAATCGATATGCTGATAAAATTTAGGGAGTCTTGTTTTCAGATTAGCCTTGTTAAAATCCCCAGCTACAATGAATGCAGAATCAGGATATGTGGATTCCAGTTTGCAAAGAGTCAAATAAAGTTAGTTCAGAGCCATCGATGTGTCTGCTTGGGGGGCAATATATATACGGCTGTGATTATAATCGAAGAGAATTCCCGTGGTAGATAATGCGGTCGACATTTGATTGTGAGGAATTCTAAATCAGGTGAACAGAAGGACTTGAGTACCTGTATGTTGTTATGATCACACCACGTCATGTTAACCATGAAGCATACGCCCCCGCCCCTCTTCTTACCAGAAACATGTTTGTTTCTGTCGGCGCAATGCGTGGAGAAACCAGCTGGCTGCACCGAGTCCGATAGCGTCTCGCGAGTGGGCCATGTTTCCGTGAAGCAAAGAACGTTACAGTCCCTGATGTCCCTCTGGAATGCTACCCTTGCTCGGATTTCATCAACCTTGTTGTCAAGAGACTGGACATTGGCGAGAAATATGCCAGGGCGTGGTGCGCGATGTGCCCGTCTCCGGAGTCTGACCAGAAGACCGCTTCGCTTCCCTCTTTTACGAAGTAGTTTTTTGGGGTCTGGGATCCATTCCGTTGTCCTGGGTGAAAGGCAGAACACAGGATCCGCTTTGCAAAAGTCATATTCTTGGTCGTACTGATGGTGAGTTGGCGCTGCTCTTATATTCAGTAGTTCTTCTCGACTGTATGTAATGAAACCTAAGATGACCTGGGGTACCAATGTAAGAAATAACACACCAAAAAAATATGCATAGTTTCCTAGGACCGCGAAGCGAGACGGCCATCTCTGTCGGCGCCGGAAGTCTGTGGTTACAAGCTACGAACCGATAGGCTTGGCTCTCAAATCCCTTCCAGGCTTTTGGGAGGGAGGGTAGAAAATGAGCCTGTTATAGCGGATGTAAGCAATGTCCCTATGCGCTCTGGCAGCTTTCATGGCTGGGATAAGTTCCTTCCTCTTCTGGCACACAGCTTCAGGATAGTCCTTCAGGATAAGTTCCTCAAGTTCTTGGTTCTTTCCAGAACAGAATCTCAGGAACTTGACCACTATCGGCCTGAGCCTGTCACCTGGGCTGGTGGTGTGGGCTGGTGGTGTGTTTTTCGCACACTTTGTCCTCATACTCCGTCCAGGTTTCATGTGGAGATTCTGCAATTCCGTCCACAACCATGTTGTTCCACCTTGGTTGTCCCTCGAGATCCGATTTCTCTGTCATTGTCATCATGGATTCACATAGAGAACTGATGTCCTCTCTCATTGACTTACAGATTGCTGTCATCTTGACGTTTTCCTGATTAAACACATCAAGCTGACCCTGGGAGAACTGCAAACTGTGGAGGGATATGAGAGATTCCTTCAAACTGTTATTCAGGTCCTGGACCTCTGGTCAGGTTGTCCATTCTTTAATTAGTTGACTCCACCAGTATTTGGACAAAACACTTGAAGCTATTTTCTTATTGTTATTATTATTATTATTAACAACTGCTTGTATAACTATATTTGTTTGTTTAAAAAGATCCTTCACCTGTGATAGGGAGACGCCACTGTCTTCAACGGTACTCCCACGGGCTTTGGTCTTTGTCATGGTAGCAACGTAGCTTACGCTGTTACTCCTCGAGGTTCCAAACAGGGCAGGTCACAGGGAAAGATGGCAATGGCTAACCACATCACGGGCTGCGCTCAAGCCCTCAAGAAAAACCCTGATAACTTGATAGGCAGCTAGCTAGCAGCTAGGCTAGCTGCTACTGTCACGAACAGGCTCAAAGTTTGTAACAAATATGGAGTCAATGTGGAGATAAGGAATAACAAAATAGATGTATTAACTGAAGTATTCTAAATACAATTAACAATGGTGCATGTAGTCAGTAATCAAATCAAAGTTTATTTGTCACGTGCGCCGAATACAACAGGTGTACACCTTGCAGTGAAATGCTTACTTACAGGCTCTAACCAATAGTGCAAAAAAGGTATTAGGTGAACAATAGGTAGGTAAAGAAATAAAACTGTAAAAAGACAGGCTATATACAGTAGCGAGGCTATAAACACATCTATCTATGAAAATTTGAACATCTTGGCCATGTACTGTTATAATCTCCACCCGGCACAGCCAGAAGAGGACTGGCCACCCCTCATAGCCTGGTTCCTCTCTAGATTTCTTCCTAGGTTCCCGCCTTTCCAGGGAGTTTTTCCTAGCCGCTGTGCTTCTACATCTGCATTGCTTACTGTTTGGGGTTTTAGGCTGGGTTTCTCTATCAAATCAAAATCAAATCAAAATCAAATGTATTTATATAGCCCTTCTTACATCAGCTGATATATCAAAGTGCTATACAGAAATCCAGCCTAAAACCCCAAAAAGCAGGTGTAGAAGAACGGTGGAAGACCATGTCAGTGACTCAACCCACTCAAGTGACGCACACCTCCTAGGGACGGCAGTAAGCCAGTGACTGTAATAGGGTTAGAGGCAGAGAATCCCAGTGGAGAGAGGCAGAGACAGAGAGGGTGGTTCGTTGCTCCAGTGCCTTTCTGTTCACCTTCACACTCCTGGGCCAGACTACACTCAATCATATGACCTACTGAAGAGATGAGTCTTCAATAAAGAATTAAAGGTTGAGACCGAGTCTGCGTCTCTCACATGGGTGGGCAGACCATTCTATAAAAATGGAGCTCTATAGGAGAAAGCCCTGCCTCCAGCTGTTTAGAAATTCTAGGGACAATTAGGAGGCCTGCATCTTGTGACCATAGCGTACGTGTAGGTAAGTATGGCAGGACCAAATCAGAGAGATAGGTAGGAGCAAGCCCATGTAATGCTTTGTAGGTTAGCAGTAAAACCTTGAAATCAGCCCTTGCTTTGACAGGAAGCCAGTGTAGGGAGGCTAGCACTGGAGTAATATGATCAAATTTTTTGGTTCTAGTCAGGATTCTAGCAGCCGTATTTAGCACTAACTGACGTTTATTTAGTGCTTTATCCGGGTAGCTGGAAAGTAGAGCATTGCAGTAGTCTAACCTAGAAGTGACAAAAGCATGGATGAATTTTTCTGCATCATTTTTGGACATAAAGTTTCAGATTTTTGCAATGTTACGTAGATGGAAAAAAGCTGTCCTTGAAATGGTCTTGATATGTTCTTCAAAAGAGAGATCAGGGTCCAGAGTAACGCCGAGGTCCTTCACAGTTTTATTTGAGACGACTGTACAACCATTAAGATTAATTGTCAGATTCAACAGAAGATCTCTTTGTTTCTTGGGACCTAGAACAAGCATCTCTGTTTTGTCTGAGTTTAAAAGTAGAAAGTTTGCAGCCATCCACTTCCTTATGTCTGAAACACATGCTTCTAGCGAGGGCAATTTTGGGGATTCACCATGTTTCATTGAAATGTATAGCTGTGTGTCATCCGCATAGCAGTGAAAGTTAACATTATGTTCTCGAATGACATCCCCAAGAGGTAAAATATATAGTGAAAACAATAGTGGTCCTAAAACGGAACCTTGAGGAACACCGAAATTTACAGTTGATTTGTCAGAGGACAAACCATTCACAGAGACAAACTGATATCTTTCCGACAGATAAGATCTAAACCAGGCCAGAACTTGTCCGTGTAGACCAATTTGGGTTTCCAATCTCTCCAAATGAATGTGGTGATCGATGGTATCAAAAGCAGCACTAAGGTCTAGGAGCACGAGGACAGATGCAGAGCCTCGGTCTGATGCCATTAAAAGGTCATTTACCACCTTCACAAGTGCAGTCTCAGTGCTCTGATGGGGTCTAAAATCAGACTGAAGCATTTCGTATACATTGTTTGTCTTCAGGAAGGCAGTGAGTTGCTGCGCAACAGCCTGGGAACAATGGGAATAGCTGAACTGACTACACTGACAGTGCTAGTGGCAGACTCCACTCAGCTTGCAGGCTGGCTAACACCTGATCTGGCCTGCACCTGATCTCATTGTGGAGCTAGGGGAGTTAGATCCCTGTCTATGTTCATAAATAAGATGAGAGCATCCCTCCAGCTAGGATGGAGTTCTGTACAGCCCTTTGTGACATCAGCTGATGGAAAAATGGCTTATACATACATTTGATTGATCGATTGGCTGTTGAACAAGTTGAGGAGACTAAATTACTTGGTGTCACCTTAGATTGTAAACTGTAATTGTCAAACATATAGATTCAATGGTTGTAAAGATGGGGAGAGATATACCCGTAATGAAGAGATGCTCTGCATTTTTGACGCCACACTCCACAAAGCAAGTCCTGCAGACTCTAGTTTATCTTATCTTGATTATTGTCCAGTCGTGTGGTTGACTGCTGCAAGGAAAGACCTAGTTAAGCTGCAGCTGGCCCAGAACAGAGCGGCTCGTTTGGCTCTTCATTGTAATCAGAGGACTGATATAAATATTATGCATGCCAGTCTCTCTTGGCTGAGATTTGAGGAGATACTGACTTCATCACTTCTTCTTTTTATAAGAAAATCCCAAATTGTTTGCATAGTCAACTTACACACAGCTCTGACACACACATTTACCCCACCAGACATGCCACCAGGGGTCTTTTCACAGTCCCCAAATCCAGAACAAATTCAAGAAAGTGTACATTATTACATAGAGCCCTTATTTGCATGGGCCTCCGTTCCATCTCATATTGCTCAAATGAACCGCAAATCTGATTTAAAAAAACATATAAAACAACGCCTCTCCCCTATTTGACCTAGATACTGTAGTTTGTGTGTATGTATCGACATGTAGGCTGTGTGTGTGTGTGTGTGTGTGTGTGTGTGTGTGTGTGTGTGTGTGTGTGTGTGTGTGTGTGTGTGTGTGTGTGTGTGTGTGTGTGTGTGTGTGTGTGTGTGTGTGTGTGTGTGTGTGTGTGTGTGTGTGTATCGATATGTAGGCTGTGTATGTGTCGATATGTAGGCTCTGTGTGGGCATGTATCGATATGTAGGCTCTGTGTGCTTAAAAAAATGGATGTAGTTCTGTCCTTGAGCTGGTCTTGTCTTATATGTCATGTTTTGTGTGGAAGAGCAACTCAACAGCTTGTGGGGATTGTAATAAAATACCACTACATAGCTGTATTTGTTCAGAAGATGTACCATGTGTTTCTATAGAATGAGGTTGTATAACAATCACAGCAGAACACATCTATCTCTTCTTTATCAGAATTGCATGTTACAAAGTCAATAACTGATTTACATCCCATTTCAAAGTAGCTGATAACACAAAGTAATATTTCAAAAAAACTTTGACCTCTTTCTCCACAGGGCCACACCTCTTCTGAGATAATATATCTACAGCCCAAGGACCTGATCCTCGCTCTCAACACACACCCTCTCTGACACACCATCACAGCGGTCTGGTTGTGACTTGTTTTGTGCCTATGTTTAGTAGTTGTTATTAGTTGTGTATGATGCGGTATAAGGTTTAGTCAAACAGCTCATTCAACCAGTTCTCTAGTTCTCTGACTTCTAGTTTCTCTGGAATAACTGGTGAATCTCTATAGGTAAACCTGGTTACCTCTATAGGTAAACCTGGTAACCTCTATAGGTAAACATCTATAGGTAAACCTGGTAACCTCTATAGGTAAACCTCTATAGGTAAACCTGGTAAACCTCTATAGGTAAACCAGGTAAACCTCTATAGGTAAACCTGGTAACCTCTATAGGTAAACCTCGATAGGTAAACCTGGTAAACCTCTATAGGTAAACCTGGTAATCTCTATAGGTAAACCTCTATAGATAAACTTCTATAGGTAAACCTGGTAACCACTATAGGTAAACCTATATAGGTAAACCTGGTAAACCTCTATAGGTAAACCTGGTAACCTCTATAGGGTAACCTCTATAGGTAAACTTCTATAGGTAAACCTGGTAACCACTATAGGTAAAACTATATAGGTAAACCTGGTAAACCTCTATAGGTAAACCTGTTAAACCTCTATAGGTAAACCTGGCAAACCTCTAAAGGTAAACATGGTAAACATCAATAGGTAAACCTGGTAAACCTCTATAGTAAAACCTGGCAAACCTGGTAAACCTCTATAGGTAAACCTGGTAAACATGGTAAACCTCTATAGGTAAATCTGGTAAACCTCTATAGGTAAACCTGGTAAACCTGGTAAACCTCTATAGGTAAACCTGGTAAACCTGGTAAACATCTATAGGTAAACCTCTATAGGTAAACCTCTATAGGTAAACCTGGTATCCTCTATAGGTAAACCTCTATAGGTAAACCTGGTATCATCTATAGGTAAACCTGGTATCATCTATAGGTAAACCTGGTAAACCTCTATAGGTAAACCTCTATAGGTAAACCTGGTAAACCTCTATAGGTAAACCTGGTAAAAATGTATAGGTAAACCTGGTAAACTCTATAGGTAAACCTCTATAGGTAAACATGGTATCCTCTATAGGTAAACCTCTATAAGTAAACCTCTTTAGGTAAACCTGGTAAACCTCTATAGGTAAACCTGGTAAACCTCTATAGGTAAAGCGCTATAGGTAAACCTGGTAAACCTCTATATGTAAACCTGGTAAACCTCTATAGGTAAACCTCTATAGGTAAACCTGGTATCCTCTATAGGTAAACCTCTATAGGTAAACCTGGTATCATCTATAGGTAAACCTGGTAAACCTCTATAGGTAAACCTCTATAGGTAAACCTGGTAAACCTCTATAGGTAAACCTGGTAAAAATGTATAGGTAAACCTGGTAAACTCTATAGGTAAACCTCTATAGGTAAACATGGTATCCTCTATAGGTAAACCTCTATAAGTAAACCTCTTTAGGTAAACCTGGTAAACCTCTATAGGTAAACCTGGTAAACCTGGTAAACCTCTATAGGTAAACCTCTATAGGTAAACCTGGTAAACCTCTATAGGTAAACCTGGAAAATCTCTATAGGTAAACCTCTATAGGTAAACCTGGTAAACCTCTATAGGTAAACCTGGTAAAAATGTATAGGTAAACCTCTATAGGTAAACATGGTATCCTCTATAGGTAAACCTCTATAGGTAAACCTCTTTAGGTAAACCTGGTAACCTCTATAGGTAAACCTGGTAAACTCTATAGGTAAACCTGGAAACCTCTATGGGTAAACCTGGTGAACCTCTATAGGTAAACCTGGTAAACCTGGTAAACCTCTATAGGTAAACCTCTATAGGTAAACCTGGTAACCTCTATAGGTAAACCTGGTAACCTCTATAGGTAAACCTGATAAACCTCTATAGGTAAACCTGGTATACCTCTATAGGTAAACCTGGTAAACTCTATAGGTAAACCTCTATAGGTAAACCTCTATAGGTAAACCTTTATGGGTAAACCTCGTATCCTCTATAGGTAAATCTCTATAGGTAAACCTGTATAGGTAAATCTATATAGGTAAACCTGGTAACCTCTATAGGTAAACCTGGTAACCTCTATAGGTAAACCTGGTATCCTCTATAGGTAAACCTCTATAGGTATACCTCTATAAGTAAATCTCTATAGGTAAACCTGGTAACCTCTATAGGTAAACCTGCTAACCTCTATAGGTAAACCTGGAAACCTCTATAGGTAAACCTGGTGAACCTCTATAGGTAAACCTGGTAAACCTGGTAAACCTCTATAGGTAAACCTCTATAGGTAAACCTGGTAAACTTTTATAGGTAAACCTCTATGGGTAAACCTCTATAAGTAAACCTGGTAACCTCTGTAGGTAAACCTGGTAAAGCTCTATAGGTAAACATCTATAGGTAAACCTGGTAAACCTCTATAGGTAAACCTGGTAAACCTCTATAGGTAAACCTGGTAAACCTCAAATAGATAAACCTGGTAAACCTCAATAGGTAAACCTGGTAAACCTCTATAGGTAAACCTGGTAAACCTCTATAGGTAAACCTGGTAAACCTCTATAGGTAAACCTGGTAAACTTCTATAGGTAAACCTGGTAAACCTCTATAGGTAAACCTGGTAAACCTCTATAGGTAAACCTGGTAAAGCTCTATAGGTAAACCTGGTAAACCTCAATAGGTAAACCTGGTAAACCTCTATAGGTAAAGCTGGTAAACCTCTATAGGTAAACCTGGTAAACCTCTAAAGGTAAACCTGGTAAACTTCTATAGGTAAACCTGGTAAACCTCTATGGGTAAAACCTGGTACACCTCTATAGGTAAACCTGGTAAACCTGGTAAACCTCTATAGGTAAACCTGGTAAACCTCTATAGATAAACCTGGTAAACCTCTATAGGTAAAACCTGTTCAGAAGCTGTTCAGCAGTCTGATGTCTTGGGGGTAGAAGCTATTCAGCAGTCTAATGGCTTGGAGGTAGAAGCATTTCAGCAGTCTAATGGCTTGGGGGTAGAAGCTGTTCATCAGTCTGATGGCTTGGGGGTAGATGCTGTTCAGCAGTCTAATGGCTTGGGGGTAGAGGCTGTTCAGCAGTCTGATGGCTTGGGGGTAGAAGCTGTTCAGCAGTCTGATGACTTGGTGATAGAAGCTGTTCAGCAGTCTGATGGCTTGGGGGCAGAAGCTGTTCAGCAGTCTAATGGTTTGGGGGTAGAAGCTGTTCAGCAGTCTAATGGCTTGGAGGTCGAAGCTGTTCAGCAGTCTGATGGCTTGGGGATAGAAGCTGTTCAGCAGTCTAATGGCTTGGAGGTCGAAGCTGTTCAGCAGTCTGATGGCTTGGGGATAGAAGCTGTTCAGCAGTCTAATGGCTTGGAGGTCGAAGTTGTTCAGCAGTCTGATGGCTTGGGAGTAGAAGCTGTTCAGCAGTCTAATGGCTTGGAGGTCGAAGCTGTTCAGCAGTCTGATGGCTTGGGGATAGAAGCTGTTCAGCAGTCTAATGGCTTGGAGGTCGAAGCGTTCAGCAGTCTGATGGCTTGGGAGTAGAAGCTATTCAGCAGTCTAATGGCTTGGGGGTAGAAGCTGTTCAGCAGTCTGATGGCTTGGGGGTAGAAGCTGTTCAGCAGTTTTATGGCTTGGGGGTAGAAGCTGTTCAGCAGTCTAATGGCTTGGGGGTAGAAGCTGTTCAGCAGTCTGATGGCTTGGAGGTAGAAGCTGTTCAGCAGTCTGATGGCTTGGAGGTAGAAGCTGTTCAGCAGTCTGATGGCTTGGGGGTAGAAGCCTTTTGGACCTCAACATATCATCTTGACTTCCGGCGCCGACAGAGATGGCTGTCTCGCTTCGCGTTCCTAGGAAACTATGCAGTTTTGAGTTTTTTTACGTGTTATTTCTTACATTAGTGCCCCAGGTCATCTTAGGTTTCATTACATACAGTCGAGAAGAACTACTGAACATAAGAGTAGCGTCAACTCACCACAGTACGACCAAGAATATGACTTTCGCGAAGCGGATCCTGTGTTCTGCCTTTCACCCAGGACAACGGAATGGATCCCAGCCAGCGACCCAAAACAACGACGTCCTAAAAGGGGGAAACGGAGCGGTCTTCTGGTCAGACTCCGGAGACGGGCACATCGTGCACCACTCCCTAGCATTCTTCTCGCCAATGTCCAGTCTCTTGACAACAAGGTTGATGAAATCCGAGCAAGGGTAGCATTCCAGAGGGACATCAGGGACTGTAACGTTCTTTGCTTCACGGAAACATGGCCCACTCGAGAGACGCTATCGGAAACGGTGCAGCCAGCTGGTTTCTCCACGCATCGCGCTGACAGAAACAAACATCTTTCTGGTAAGAAGAGGGGCGGGGGCGTATGCTTCATGGTTAACATGACGTGGTGTGATCATAACAACATACAGGTACTCAAGTCCTTCTGTTCACATGATTTAGACTTCCTCACAATCAAATGTCGACCGCATTATCTACCAAGAGAATTCTCTTCGATTATAATCACAGCCGTATATATATCCCCCCCCAAGCAGACACATCGATGGCTATGAACAAACTTTATTTGACTTTGCAAACTGGAATCCATTTATCCGGAGGCTGCATTCATTGTAGCTGGGGATTTTAACAAGGCTAATCTGAAAACAAGACTCCCTAAATTCTATCAGCATATCGATTGCGCAACCAGGGCTGGAAAAACCTTGGCTCACTGCTATTCTAACTTCCGCGACGCATATAAGGCCCTGCCCGGCCCTCCTTTCGGAAAAGCTGACCACGACTCCATTTTGTTGATCCCTGCCTACAGACAGAAACTAAAACAAGAAGCTCCCGCGCTGAGGTCTGTTCAACACTGGTCCGACCAATCTGATTCCACACTCCAAGACTGCTTCCATCACGTGGATTGGGATATGTTTCGTATTGCGTCAGACAACAACATTGACGAATACGCTGATTCGGTGAGCGAGTTCATTAGAACGTGCGTTGAAGATGACATTCCCAAAGCAAAAACATTCCCAAACCAGAAACTGTGGATTGATGGCAGCATTCGTGTGAAACTGAAAGCCCGAAGCACTGCTTTTAATCAGGGCAAGGTGACCGGAAACATGACCGAATACAAACAGTGTCACTATTCCCTCCGCAAGGCAATCAAACAAGCTAAGCGTCAGTATAGAGACAAAGTAGAATCTCAATTCAACGGCTCAGACACAAGAGGTATGTGGCAGGGTCTACAGTCAATCACGGATTACAAAAAGAAAACCAGCCCAGTCACGGACCAGGATGTCTTGCTCCCAGGCAGACTAAATAACTTTTTTGCCCGCTTTGAGGACAATACAGTGCCACTGACACGGCCCGCAACTAAAACATGCGGACTCTCCTTCACTGCAGCCGACGTGAGGAAAACATTTAAATGTGTCAACCCTCGCAAAGCTGCAGGCCCAGACGGCATCCCCAGCCGCGCCCTCAGAGCATGCGCAGACCAGCTGGCTGGTGTGTTTACGGACATATTCAATCAATCCCTATCCCAGTCTGTTGTTCCCACATGCTTCAAGAGGGCCACCATTGTTCCTGTTCCCAAGAAAGCTAAGGTAACTGAGCTAAACGACTACCGCCCCGTAGCACTCACTTCCGTCATCATGAAGTGCTTTGAGAGACTAGTCAAGGACCATATCACCTCCACCCTACCTGACACCCTAGACCCACTCCAATTTGCTTACCGCCCAAATAGGTCCACAGACGATGCAATCTCAACCACACTGCACACTGCCCTAACCCATCTGGACAAGAGGAATACCTATGTGAGAATGCTGTTCATCGACTACAGCTCGGCATTTAACACCATAGTGCCCTCCAAGCTCGTCATCAAGCTCAAGACCCTGGGTCTCGACCCCGCCCTGTGCAATTGGGTACTGGACTTCCTGTCGGGCCGCTCCCAGTTGGTGAGAGTAGGCAACAACATTTCCACCCCGCTGATCCTCAACACTGGGGCCCCACAAGGGTGCATTCTGAGCCCTCTCCTGTACTCCCTGTTCACCCACGACTGCGTGGCCATGCACGCCTCCAACTCAATCATCAAGTTTGCGGACGACACAACAGTTTAGGCTTGATTACCAACAACGACGAGACAGCCTACAGGGAGGAGGTGAGGGCCCTCGGAGTGTGGTGTCAGGAAAATAACCTCACACTCAACGTCAACAAAACTAAGGAGATGATTGTGGACTTCAGGAAACAGCAGAGGGAACACCCCCCTATCCACATTGATGGAACAGTAATGGAGAGGGTAGTAAGTTTTAAGTTCCTCGGCGTACACATCACAGACAAACTGAATTGGTCCACCCACACAGACAGCATCGTGAAGAAGGCGCAGCAGCGCCTCTTCAACCTCAGGAGGCTGAAGAAATTTGGCTTGTCACCAAAAGCACTCACAAACTTCTACAGATGCACAATCGAGAGCATCCTGTCGGGCTGTATCACCGCCTGGTACGGCAACTGCTCCGCCCACAACCGTAAGGCTCTCCAGAGGGTAGTGAGGTCTGCACAACGCATCACCGGGGGCAAACTACCTGCCCTCCAGGACACCTACACCACCCGATGTCACAGGAAGGCCATAAAGATCATCAAGGACAACAACCACCCGAGTCACTGCCTGTTCACCCCGCTATCATCCAGAAGGCGAGGTCAGTACAGGTGCATCAAAGCTGGGACCGAGAGACTGAAAAACAGCTTCTATCTCAAGGCCATCAGACTGTTAAACAGCCACCACTAACATTGAGTGGCTGCTGCCAACACACTGACTCAACTCCAGCCACTTTAATAATGGGAATTGATGGGAAATGATGTAAAATATATCACTAGCCACTTTAAACAATGCTACCTAATATAATGTTTACATACCCTACATTATTCATCTTATATGTATATGTGTATACTGTACTCTATATCATCTACTGCATCTTTATGTAATACATGTATCACTAGCCACTTTAACTATGCCACTTTGTTTACATACTCATCTCATATGTATATACTGCACTCAATACCATCTACTGTATCTTGCCTATGCCGCTCTGTACCATCACTCATTCATATATCTTTATGTTCATATTCTTTATCCCCTTACACTTGTGTCTATAAGGTAGTAGTTTTGGAATTGTTAGCTAGATGACTTGTTGGTTATTACTGCATTGTCGGAACTAGAAGCACAAGCATTTCGCTACACTCGCATTAACATCTGCTAACCATGTGTATGTGACAAATAAAATTTGATTTGATTTGTTAGTCTAAGTTTACTTTGAATTGATGGTTATTATATACATATTTATGCATAAATTAGTTTCTTGCATAATTAATTGTACATACACAATTAGATCCCACTATGGCAAACTAACAAAGTATCTGTTGACTTGTATAATATTGTATTAACCTCCTGTTTCCATGAAAGCTGTCTTGAATATACTAAATACATAAAACTGAGTATGGAAGCGTGGTTAGTGTGAGAAAAGTTCCCAGCTAGGGGCTTGTTCCCAGCTAGGGGCTTGTTCCCAGCTAGGGGCTTGTTTCCAGTTAGGGGCTTGTTCCCAGCTAGGGGCTTGTTTCCAGCTAGGGGCTTGTTTCCAGTTAGGGGCTTGTTTCCAGCTAGGGGCTTGTTTCCAGTTAGGGGCTTGTTTCCAGTTAGGGGCTTGTTTCTAGTCAGGGGCTTGTTTCCAGCTAGGGGCTTGTTTCCAGCTAGGGGCTTGTTTCCAGTTAGGGGCTTGTTTCTAGTTAGGGGCTTGTTTCCAGTTAGGGGCTTGTTTCCAGTTAGGGGCTTGTTTCTAGTTAGGGGCTTGTTTCCAGTTAGGGGCTTGTTTCCAGTTAGGGGCTTGTTTCCAGTTAGGGGCTTGTTTCTAGTTAGGGGCTTGTTTCCAGTTAGGGGCTTGTTTCCAGTTAGGGGCTTGTTTCCAGCTAGGGGCTTGTTTCCAGTTAGGGGCTTGTTTCCAGTTAGGGGCTTGTTTCCAGTTAGGGGCTTGTTTCCAGCTAGGGGCTTGTTTCCAGTTAGGGGCTTGTTTCTAGTTAGGGGCTTGTTTCCAGTTAGGGGCTTGTTTCCAGTTAGGGGCTTGTTTCCAGTTAGGGGCTTGTTTCCAGTTAGGGGCTTGTTTCCAGCTAGGGGCTTGTTTCCAGTTAGGGGCTTGTTTCCAGTTAGGGGCTTGTTTCCAGTTAGGGGCTTGTTTCCAGTTAGGGGCTTGTTTCTAGTTAGGGGCTTGTTTCCAGCTAGGGGCTTGTTTCCAGCTAAGGGCTTGTTTCCAGTTAGGGGCTTGTTTCTAGTTAGGGGCTTGTTTCTAGTTAGGGGCTTGTTTCCAGCTAGGGGCTTGTTCCCAGCTAGGGGCTTGTTTCCAGTTAGGGGCTTGTTTCTAGTTAGGGGCTTGTTTCCAGCTAAGGGCTTGTTTCCAGCTAGGGGCTTGTTTCTAGTTAGGGGCTTGTTTCTAGTTAGGGGCTTGTTTCTAGTTAGGGGCTTGTTTCCAGTTAGGGGCTTGTTTCTAGTTAGGGGCTTGTTTCTAGTTAGGGGCTTGTTTCCAGCTAAGGGCTTGTTTCCAGCTAGGGGCCTGTTTCCAGCTAGGGGCTTGTTTCCAGTTAGGGGCTTGTTTCTAGTTAGGGGCTTGTTTCCAGCTAAGGGCTTGTTTCCAGCTAGGGGCCTGTTTCCAGCTAGGGGCTTGTTTCCAGTTAGGGGCTTGTTTCTAGTTAGGGGCTTGTTTCCAGCTAGGGGCTTGTTTCCAGCTAAGGGCTTGTTTCCAGCTAGGGGCTTGTTTCTAGTTAGGGGCTTGTTTCTAGTTAGGGGCTTGTTTCCAGCTAGGGGCTTGTTTCTAGTTAGGGGCTTGTTTCTAGTTAGGGGCTTGTTTCCAGCTAGGGGCTTGTTTCTAGTTAGGGGCTTGTTTCTAGTTAGGGGCTTGTTTCTAGTTAGGGGCTTGTTTCCAGCTAAGGGCTTGTTTCCAGTTAGGGGCTTGTTTCTAGTTAGGGGCTTGTTTCTAGTTAGGGGCTTGTTTCCAGCTAGGGGCTTGTTTCCAGCTAGGGGCTTGTTTCCAGCTAGGGGCCTGTTTCCAGCTAGGGGCTTGTTTCCAGTTAGGGGCCTGTTTCCAGTTAGGGGCTTGTTTCCAGCTAGGGGCTTGTTTCCAGCTAAGGGCTTGTTTCCAGCTAAGGGCTTGTTTCCAGCTAAGGGCTTGTTTCCAGCTATGGGCTTGTTTCCAGTTAGGGGCTTGTTTCCAGCTAGGGGCTTGTTTCCAGCTAAGGGCTTGTTTCCAGTTAGGGGCTTGTTTCCAGCTAGGGGCTTGTTTCCAGTTAGGGGCTTGTTTCTAGTTAGGGGCTTGTTTCTAGTTAGGGGCTTGTTTCCAGCTAAGGGCTTGTTTCCAGCTAGGGGCTTGTTTCCAGCTAGGGGCTTGTTTCCAGTTAGGGGCTTGTTTCTAGTTAGGGGCTTGTTTCCAGCTAAGGGTTTGTTTCTAGTTAGGGGCTTGTTTCCAGCTAAGGGCTTGTTTCCAGCTAGGGGCTTGTTTCCAGCTAAGGGCTTGTTTCCAGTTAGGGGCTTGTTTCCAGTTAGGGGCTTGTTTCCAGCTAAGGGCTTGTTTCCAGTTAGGGGCTTGTTTCTAGTCAGGGGCTTGTTTCCAGCTAAGGGCTTGTTTCCAGCTAAGGGCTTGTTTCCAGCTAGGGGCTTGTTTCCAGCTAAGGGCTTGTTTCCAGTTAGGGGCTTGTTTCTAGTCAGGGGCTTGTTTCTAGTTAGGGGCTTGTTTCCAGCTAAGGGCTTGTTTCTAGTTAGGGGCTTGTTTCCAGCTAAGGGCTTGTTTCCAGCTAGGGGCTTGTTTCCAGTTAGGGGCTTGTTTCCAGTTAGGGGCTTGTTTCCAGCTAGGGGCTTGTTTCCAGGTAAGGGCTTGTTTCCAGTTAGGGGCTTGTTTCCAGTTAGGGGCTTGTTTCCAGCTAAGGGCTTGTTTCCAGTTAGGGGCTTGTTTCCAGCTAAGGGCTTGTTTCCAGTTAGGGGCTTGTTTCTAGTCAGGGGCTTGTTTCCAGCTAAGGGCTTGTTTCCAGCTAAGGGCTTGTTTCCAGTTAGGGGCTTGTTTCCAGCTAGGGGCTTGTTTCCAGTTAGGGGCTTGTTTCTAGTTAGGGGCTTGTTTCCAGTTAGGGGCTTGTTTCCAGTTAGGGGCTTGTTTCCAGTTAGGGGCTTGTTTCCAGTTAGGGGCTTGTTTCCAGCTAGGGGCTTGTTTCCAGTTAGGGGCTTGTTTCCAGTTAGGGGCTTGTTTCCAGTTAGGGGCTTGTTTCCAGTTAGGGGCTTGTTTCTAGTTAGGGGCTTGTTTCCAGCTAGGGGCTTGTTTCCAGCTAAGGGCTTGTTTCCAGTTAGGGGCTTGTTTCTAGTTAGGGGCTTGTTTCTAGTTAGGGGCTTGTTTCCAGCTAGGGGCTTGTTCCCAGCTAGGGGCTTGTTTCCAGTTAGGGGCTTGTTTCTAGTTAGGGGCTTGTTTCCAGCTAAGGGCTTGTTTCCAGCTAGGGGCTTGTTTCTAGTTAGGGGCTTGTTTCTAGTTAGGGGCTTGTTTCTAGTTAGGGGCTTGTTTCCAGTTAGGGGCTTGTTTCTAGTTAGGGGCTTGTTTCTAGTTAGGGGCTTGTTTCCAGCTAAGGGCTTGTTTCCAGCTAGGGGCCTGTTTCCAGCTAGGGGCTTGTTTCCAGTTAGGGGCTTGTTTCTAGTTAGGGGCTTGTTTCCAGCTAAGGGCTTGTTTCCAGCTAGGGGCCTGTTTCCAGCTAGGGGCTTGTTTCCAGTTAGGGGCTTGTTTCTAGTTAGGGGCTTGTTTCTAGTTAGGGGCTTGTTTCCAGCTAGGGGCTTGTTTCCAGCTAAGGGCTTGTTTCCAGCTAGGGGCTTGTTTCTAGTTAGGGGCTTGTTTCTAGTTAGGGGCTTGTTTCCAGCTAGGGGCTTGTTTCTAGTTAGGGGCTTGTTTCTAGTTAGGGGCTTGTTTCCAGCTAGGGGCTTGTTTCTAGTTAGGGGCTTGTTTCTAGTTAGGGGCTTGTTTCTAGTTAGGGGCTTGTTTCCAGCTAAGGGCTTGTTTCCAGTTAGGGGCTTGTTTCTAGTTAGGGGCTTGTTTCTAGTTAGGGGCTTGTTTCCAGCTAGGGGCTTGTTTCCAGCTAGGGGCTTGTTTCCAGCTAGGGGCCTGTTTCCAGCTAGGGGCTTGTTTCCAGTTAGGGGCCTGTTTCCAGTTAGGGGCTTGTTTCCAGCTAGGGGCTTGTTTCCAGCTATGGGCTTGTTTCCAGCTAAGGGCTTGTTTCCAGCTAAGGGCTTGTTTCCAGCTATGGGCTTGTTTCCAGTTAGGGGCTTGTTTCCAGCTAGGGGCTTGTTTCCAGCTAAGGGCTTGTTTCCAGTTAGGGGCTTGTTTCCAGCTAGGGGCTTGTTTCCAGTTAGGGGCTTGTTTCTAGTTAGGGGCTTGTTTCTAGTTAGGGGCTTGTTTCCAGCTAAGGGCTTGTTTCCAGCTAGGGGCTTGTTTCCAGCTAGGGGCTTGTTTCCAGTTAGGGGCTTGTTTCTAGTTAGGGGCTTGTTTCCAGCTAAGGGTTTGTTTCTAGTTAGGGGCTTGTTTCCAGCTAAGGGCTTGTTTCCAGCTAGGGGCTTGTTTCCAGCTAAGGGCTTGTTTCCAGTTAGGGGCTTGTTTCCAGTTAGGGGCTTGTTTCCAGCTAAGGGCTTGTTTCCAGTTAGGGGCTTGTTTCTAGTCAGGGGCTTGTTTCCAGCTAAGGGCTTGTTTCCAGCTAAGGGCTTGTTTCCAGCTAGGGGCTTGTTTCCAGCTAAGGGCTTGTTTCCAGTTAGGGGCTTGTTTCCAGCTAAGGGCTTGTTTCCAGTTAGGGGCTTGTTTCTAGTCAGGGGCTTGTTTCTAGTTAGGGGCTTGTTTCCAGCTAAGGGCTTGTTTCTTGTTAGGGGCTTGTTTCCAGCTAAGGGCTTGTTTCCAGCTAGGGGCTTGTTTCCAGTTAGGGGCTTGTTTCCAGTTAGGGGCTTGTTTCCAGCTAGGGGCTTGTTTCCAGGTAAGGGCTTGTTTCCAGTTAGGGGCTTGTTTCCAGTTAGGGGCTTGTTTCCAGCTAAGGGCTTGTTTCCAGTTAGGGGCTTGTTTCCAGCTAAGGGCTTGTTTCCAGTTAGGGGCTTGTTTCTAGTCAGGGGCTTGTTTCCAGCTAAGGGCTTGTTTCCAGCTAAGGGCTTGTTTCCAGTTAGGGGCTTGTTTCCAGCTAAGGGCTTGTTTCCAGTTAGGGGCTTGTTTCTAGTCAGGGGCTTGTTTCCAGCTAAGGGCTTGTTTCCAGCTAAGGGCTTGTTTCCAGCTAGGGGCTTGTTTCCAGCTAAGGGCTTGTTTCCAGTTAGGGGCTTGTTTCCAGCTAAGGGCTTGTTTCCAGTTAGGGGCTTGTTTCTAGTCAGGGGCTTATTTCCAGCTAGGGGCTTGTTTCCAGCTAAGGGCTTGTTTCCAGCTAAGGGCTTGTTTCCAGCTAAGGGCTTGTTTCCAGCTAGGGGCTTGTTTCCAGCTAAGGGCTTGTTTCCAGCTAGGGGCTTGTTTCCAGCTAAGGGCTTGTTTCCAGTTAGGGGCTTGTTTCCAGCTGATGGCTTGTTTCCAGTTAGGGGCTTGTTTCTAGTCAGGGGCTTGTTTCCAGCTAAGGGCTTGTTTCCAGCTAAGGGCTTGTTTCCAGTTAGGGGCTTGTTTCTAGTCAGGGCTTGTTTCCAGCTAAGGGCTTGTTTCCAGTTAGGGGCTTGTTTCCAGCTAGGGGCTTGTTTCCAGCTAAGGGCTTGTTTCCAGTTAGGGGCTTGTTTCTAGTCAGGGGCTTGTTTCCAGCTAAGGGCTTGTTTCCAGTTAGGGGCTTGTTTCCAGCTAAGGGCTTGTTTCCAGTTAGGGGCTTGTTTCTAGTCAGGGGCTTGTTTCCAGCTAAGGGCTTGTTTCCAGCTAAGGGCTTGTTTCCAGTTAGGGGCTTGTTTCCAGCTAGGGGCTTGTTTCCAGCTAAGGGCTTGTTTCCAGTTAGGGGCTTGTTACCAGTTAGGGGCTTGTTTCCAGCTAAGGGCTTGTTTCCAGTTAGGGGCTTGTTTCTAGTCAGGGGCTTGTTTCCAGCTAAGGGCTTGTTTCCAGCTAAGGGCTTGTTTCCAGCTAGGGGCTTGTTTCCAGCTAAGGGCTTGTTTCCAGTTAGGGGCTTGTTTCCAGCTAAGGGCTTGTTTCCAGTTAGGGGCTTGTTTCTAGTCAGGGGCTTATTTCCAGCTAGGGGCTTGTTTCCAGCTAAGGGCTTGTTTCCAGCTAAGGGCTTGTTTCCAGCTAAGGGCTTGTTTCCAGCTAGGGGCTTGTTTCCAGCTAAGGGCTTGTTTCCAGCTAGGGGCTTGTTTCCAGTTAGGGGCTTGTTTCTAGTCAGGGGCTTGTTTCCAGCTAAGGGCTTGTTTCCAGCTAAGGGCTTGTTTCCAGCTAGGGGCTTGTTTCCAGCTAAGGGCTTGTTTCCAGTTAGGGGCTTGTTTCCAGCTAAGGGCTTGTTTCCAGTTAGGGGCTTGTTTCTAGTCAGGGGCTTATTTCCAGCTAGGGGCTTGTTTCCAGCTAAGGGCTTGTTTCCAGCTAAGGGCTTGTTTCCAGCTAAGGGCTTGTTTCCAGCTAGGGGCTTGTTTCCAGCTAAGGGCTTGTTTCCAGCTAGGGGCTTGTTTCCAGCTAAGGGCTTGTTTCCAGTTAGGGGCTTGTTTCCAGCTGATGGCTTGTTTCCAGTTAGGGGCTTGTTTCTAGTCAGGGGCTTGTTTCCAGCTAAGGGCTTGTTTCCAGCTAAGGGCTTGTTTCCAGTTAGGGGCTTGTTTCTAGTCAGGGGCTTGTTTCCAGCTAAGGGCTTGTTTCCAGCTAAGGGCTTGTTTCCAGCTAGGGGCTTGTTTCCAGCTAAGGGCTTGTTTCCAGTTAGGGGCTTGTTTCTAGTCAGGGGCTTGTTTCCAGCTAAAGGCTTGTTTCCAGCTAGGGGCTTGTTTCCAGTTAGGGGCTTGTTTCTAGTTAGGGGCTTGTTTCTAGTTAGGGGCTTGTTTCCAGTTAGGGGCTTGTTTCTAGTCAGGGGCTTGTTTCCAGCTAAGGGCTTGTTTCTAGTTAGGGGCTTGTTTCCAGTTAGGGGCTTGTTTCTAGTCAGGGGCTTGTTTCCAGCTAAGGGCTTGTTTCTAGCTAAGGGCTTGTTTCCAGTTAGGGGCTTGTTTCCAGCTAAGGGCTTGTTTCCAGTTAGGGGCTTGTTTCTAGTCAGGGGCTTGTTTCCAGCTAGGGGCTTGTTTCCAGCTAAGGGCTTGTTTCCAGTTAGGGGCTTGTTTCCAGTCAGGGGCTTGTTTCCTGCTAGGGGCTTGTTTCCAGTTAGGGGCTTGTTTCTAGTCAGGGGCTTGTTTCCTGCTAGGGGCTTGTTTCCAGTTATGGGCTTGTTTCTAGTCAGGGGCTTGTTTCCTGCTAGGGGCTTGTTTCCAGTTAGGGGCTTGTTTCCAGTTAGGGGGTTGTTTCCAGTTAGGGGCTTGTTTCCAGTTAGGGGCTTGTATAATGTTACTCCTCCTTTCACATCATGAGACAGAGAATCCTTACAGTCCTTTTGTGAAGGGAAATTTCCCCCAAGAGAGAAGGACATGACTGTGCTTCGAAGGACAAAACCTCCCTGCTTTCAGTGAGAACGTCCTCTTATGACAAAGGACACACATCGTAGCCTAGATCCTGCTCCTTCCCTCGCACGCACACGCACGCACGCACACACACACACACACACACACACACACACACACACACACACACACACAAACACACACACACACCACCTACCTGGCTGGGTGGAGCTGTCCAGCCTCAGGCTGTGTAAAAGGAAATCTCCCAGGTGTCAGTCATTCAATAGTGGTGCTGGAGAATTTGATCAGGCTGTTCATTGTCCCTGTGAAAAGGAGGATTTGCTTCAGACAGCCTGAGAGTTAGTTCCCATTCTGTCTCCCGTTCTACTTTATCTTCCAGAGGTACAGCTTTTATGTAGCAGAGCAAGTTTGGGTTAGCTATCCCACCAACTGCTTTTTCTGTTGACCATCACATACAGTATAGTTTTGGAAATACGGTTATTCACAACTTTCTTTTTGACGATCAATTTCTTTTAAAACATGTTTTAAATTGGGGAGCGTAAGGTCAGATGAAGTGCCAAGAGAATCACAGAGCTTTGAATATGTTTTCAAGTCCTTCTATTCATTAATAAGACAGGACAATTATCTGTGTCTGCAGACTATTGTCAGAATATGTCCTACAACAATATTTTCAACCCACAGGACTAGAGACTAGTAAACTCTGAGAAGAGAGTTGTTGCAGTATCCAGATGATTACTGTTTTTATTTAAACCCAGTTTTATTGGTGTTCTAAAGTCATACATGTTTACATGTACATTTCTAAATAAGTCATTTTTCTCCCTCTCCCTCCCCGGGTGAAGGATGTTGAAGGAACAGGAAGTAACTCTGTTCTTCCCTTTCATTCAGTCACTTCCTCTACTACTCTCCCTGCCCCTCCCCCTCCTCTCTCCCCTCCCCCTGCCTCTCTCCCTGCCTCTCTCCCTGCCCCTCCCTGCCTCTCCCCCTGCCCCTCCCCTCGCCTCTCTCCCTGCACCTCCCCCTCTTCTTTCCCTCCCCCCTGCCTCTCTCCCGGCCCCTCCCCCTGCCCCTCCCCCTGCCTGCCTCTCTCCCTTCCCCTCCCCCCGCCTCTCTCCCTCCTCTCTCCCTTCCCCCCTGCCTCTCTCCCTGCCCCCCTGCCTCTCTCCCTCCTCTCTCCCTTCCCCCCTGCCTCTCTCCCTGCCCCCGCCCCTGCCCTCCTCTCTCCCTCCTCTCTCCCTTCCCCCCCTGCCTCTCTCCCTGCACCTCCCCCTGCCTGCCTCCCTCCCTTCCCCCCTGCCTTTCTCCCTGCCCCTCCCCCTGCCTGCCTCTCTCCCTTTCCCCCTGCCTGCCTCTCTCCCTCCTCTCTCCCTTCCCCCCCGCCTCTCTCCCTGCCCATCCCCCTGCCTGCCTCTCTCCCTCCACCATCATTGTCCCGGTGTTGTCAGACAAGGCACAACACTACCGTTATATACCTCACGTGGCACTCCTCGACTGCATCTCATAGGGCTCTGGTCAAAAGTAGTGCAGATGGGCCCTGCTTAAAAGTTGTGCACTATGTAGGGAATAGTGTGCCTTTTGGAGCGCAGGCCCAGTTATCAGAAGGTGACATCAGGGCTGTACTCACCCTCCACTGGAGAAACACAGGGAGAGGACTGTGCAGGCAGGCGTTGACATACAGGTGGCTGGCTCCTGTTCTCCTGTCCATTTCTCTCCATTCCTCTCCTCTCATTTCCTCTCCTCTCCATTCCACTCCTCTCCATTTCACTCCTCTCCATTTCTCTCCTCTCCATTTCTCTCCTCTCCATTTCTCTACACTCCTCTCCTCTTCATTTCTCTCCTCTCCATTCCTCTCCTCTCCATTTCTCTCCACTCCTCTCCTCTTCATTTCTCTCCTCTCCATTCATATCCTCTCCATTTCTCACCTCTCCATTTCTCTCCTCTCCATTCTGCTCCTCTCCTCTCCATTTCTCTCCACTCCGTTTCTCTCCTCTCCATTTCTCTTACCATTCTGCAACTCTCCATTTCTCTCCTCTTCACTCCATTTCTCTCCTCTTCATTTCTCTCCTCTCCATTTCTCGCCTCTCCATTTCTCTCCTCTCCATTTCTCTCCACTCCTCTCCTCTTCATTTTTCTCCTCTCCATTCCTCTCCTCTCCATTTCTCTCCACTCCTCTCCTCTTCATTTATCTCCTCTCCATTCATATCCTCTCCATTTCTCACCTCTCCATTCTGCTCCTCTCCTCTCCATTTCTCCCCTCTCCATTTCTCTCCTCTCCATTTCTCTCCTCTCCATTTCTTGCCTCTCCATTTCTTGCCTCTCCATTTCTCTCCTCTCCATTTCTCTCCACTCCGTTTCTCTCCTCTCCATTTCTCTCCTCTCCATTTCTCTCCTCTCCATTTCTCTCCACTCATCTCCTCTTCATTTCTCTCCTCTCCATTCCTATCCTCTCCATTTCTCACCTCTTAATTTCTCTCCTCTCCATTCTGCTCCTCTCCTCTCCATTTCTCTCCTCTCCATTTCTCTCCTCTCCATTTCTTGCCTCTCAATTTCTCTCCTCTCCATTTCTCTCCTCTCCGTTTCTCTCCTCTCCATTCATATCCTCTCCATTTCTCACCTCTCCATTCTGCTCCTCTCCTCTCCATTTCTCCCCTCTCCATTTCTCTCCTCTCCATTTCTCTCCTCTCCATTTCTTGCCTCTCCATTTCTTGCCTCTCCATTTCTCTCCTCTCCATTTCTCTCCACTCCGTTTCTCTCCTCTCCATTTCTCTCCTCTCCATTTCTCTCCTCTCCATTTCTCTCCACTCATCTCCTCTTCATTTCTCTCCTCTCCATTCCTATCCTCTCCATTTCTCACCTCTTAATTTCTCTCCTCTCCATTCTGCTCCTCTCCTCTCCATTTCTCTCCTCTCCATTTCTCTCCTCTCCATTTCTTGCCTCTCAATTTCTCTCCTCTCCATTTCTCTCCTCTCCGTTTCTCTCCTCTCCATTTCTCTCCTCTCCATTTCTCTCCTCTCCATTTCTCTCCTCTCCATTTCTCTCCACTACTCTCCTCTTCATTTCTCTCCTCTCCATTCCCATCCTCTCCATTTCTCACCTCTCCATTTCTCTCCTCTCCATTCTGCTCCTCTCCTCTCCATTTCTCTCCTCTCCATTTCTCTCCTCTCCATTTCTTGCCTCTCCATTTCTTGCCTCTCCATTTCTCTCCTCTCCATTTCTCTCCACTCTGTTTCTCTCCTCTCCATTTCTCTCCTCTCCATTTCTCTCCACTCCTCTCCTCTTCATTTCTCTTCTCTCCATTCCTAGCCTCTCCATTTCTCACCTCTCCACTTCACTCCTCTCCATTCTGCTCCTCTCCTCTCCATTTATCTCCTCTCCATTTCTCTCCACTCCGTTTCTCTCCTCTCCATTTCTCTTCTCACCATTCTGCACCTCTCCATTTCTCTCCTCTCCATTTCTCTCCTCTCCATTTCTCTCCACTCTTCTCCTCTTAATTTCTCTCCTCTCCATTCCTCTCCTCTCCATTTCTCTCCACTCCTCTCCTCTTCATTTCTCTCCTCTCCATTCCTATCCTATCCATTTCTCACCTCTCCATTTCTCTCCTCTCCATTCTGCTCCTCTCCTCTCCATTTCTCTCCTCTCCATTTCTCTCCACTCTATTTCTCTCCTCTCCATTTCTCTCCACTCCTCTTAATTTCTCTCCTCTCCATTCATCTCCTCTCCATTTCTCTCCTCTCCATTTCTCTCCACTCCTCTCCTCTTCATTTATCTCCTCTCCATTCCTATCCTCTCCATTTCTCACCTCTTCATTTCACTCCTCTCCATTCTGCTCCTCTCCTCTCCATTTATCTCCTCTCCATTTCTCTCCACTCCGTTTCTCTCCTCTCCATTTCTCTTCTCACCATTCTGCACCTCTCCATTTCTCTCCTCTCCATTTCTATCCTCTCCATTCCAATCCTCTCCATTCCTCACCTCTTCATTTCTCTCCTCTCCATTCTGCTCCTCTCCTCTCCATTTCTCTCCTCTCCATTTCTCTACTCTCCATTTCTTGCCTCTCAATTTCTCTCCTCTCCATTTCTCTCCACTCCGTTTCTCTCCTCTCCATTTCTCTCCTCTCCATTTCTCTCCTCTCCATTTCTCGCCTCTCCATTTCTCTCCTCTCCATTTCTCTACTCTCCATTTCTTGCCTCTCAATTTCTCTCCTCTCCATTTCTCTCCACTCCGTTTCTCTCCTCTCCATTTCTCTCCTCTCCATTTCTCTCCTCTCCATTCCTCTCCTCTCCATTTCTCTCCACTCATCTCCTCTTCATTTATCTCCTCTCCATTCCTATCCTCTCCATTTCTCACCTCTCCATTTCTCTCCTCTCCATTCTGCTCCTCTCCTCTCCATTTCTCTCCTCTCCATTTCTCTCCTCTCCATTTCTTGCCTCTCCATTTCTCTCCTCTCCATTTCTCTCTACTCCGTTTCTCTCCTCTCCATTTCTCTCCTCTCCATTTCTCTCCTCTCCATTTCTCTCCTCTCCATTTCTCTCCACTCCTCTCCTCTCCATTTCTCTCCTCTCCATTCTGCTCCTCTCCTCTCCATTTCTCTCCTCTCAATTTCTTGCCTCTCCATGCCTCTCCTCTCCATTTCTCTCCTCTCCATTCTGCTCCTCTCCTCTCCATTTCTCTCCTCTCCATTTCTCTCCTCTCCATTTCTCTCCTCTCCATTTCTCTCCTCTCCGTTTCTCTCCACTCCTCTCCTCTTCATTTCTCTCCTCTCCATTCTGCTCCTCTCCATTTCTCACCTCTCCATTTCTCTCCTCTCCATTCTGCTCCTCTCCTCTCCATTTCTCTCCTCTCCATTTCTCTCCTCTCCATTTCTCTCCACTCCATTTCTCTCCACTCCTCTCCTCTTCATTTATCTCCTCTCCATTCCCATCCTCTCCATTTCTCACCTCTCCATTTCTCTCCTCTCCATTCTGCTCCTCTCCTCTCCATTTCTCTCCTCTCCATTTCTCTCCTCTCCATTTCTTGCCTCTCCATGCCTCTCCTCTCCATTTCTCTCCTCTCCATTCTGCTCCTCTCCTCTCCATTTCTCGCCTCTCCATTTCTATCCTCTCCATTTCTCTCCTCTCCGTTTCTCTCCACACCTCTCCTCTTCATTTCTCTCCTCTCCATTCTGCTCCTCTCCATTCTTCTCCTCTCCATTCCTCTCCATTTCTCTCCCTCCTCTCCATTTCTCTCCTCTCCATTCCTCTCCATTTCTCTCCCCTCCTCTCCATTTCTCTCCACTCCTCTCCTCTCCATTTCTCTCCTCTCCTCTCCATTTCTCTCCTCTCCATTTCTCTCCTCTCAATTTCTCTCCTCTCCATTTCTATCCTCTCCGTTTCTCTCTTCTCCTCTCCATTTCTCTCCTCTCCTCTATGGAGAGAGGCTTACTGATTCTGCAAGATGTTTTTTTTGGTGAGAAGGATACAAATGCCAGCCAGAGCATATGATGCTGTTGTCCCTTTAAGAGCCAGTGGAATGGGATGCTGCTGCCCCTTTAAGAGCCAGTGGAATGGGATGCTGCGCCAAGCCTAGGACCAAAAGGCTCCATAACAGCTTCTACACCTAACCCACAAGACTGCTACACAGTTAATCAAATTGCTACTCAGACTATTTGCATGACTTCTTTACTCCGCTGCTACACTCTGTTCATTATCTATGCATAGTCACCTTAGCCCTACCTTCATGTTCATATTACCTCAATTACCTCGGCTACCCTGTACCCCTGCACATTGACTCGGTACCGGTACCCCCTGTATTTAGCCTCGTTACTACCCCTTACCCTGCACATTGACTTGGTACCAGTAGCCCCTGTATTTAGCCTCGTTACTACCCCGTACCCCTGCACATTGACTCGGTACCGGTACCCCCTGTATATAGCCTCCACATTGACTCTGTACCGGTACCCCCTGTATATAGCCTCCACATTGACTCTGTACTGGTACCCCATGTATATAGCCTCCACATTGACTCTGTACCGGTACCCTCTGTATATAGCCTCCACATTGACTCTGTACCGGCACCCTCTGTATATAGCCTCCACATTGACTCTGTACCGGTACCCTCTGTATATAGCCTCCACATTGACTCTGTACCGGTACCCCCCTGTATTTAGCCTCCACATTGACTCTGTACCGGTACCCCCCTATATAAAGCCTCCACATTGACTCTGTACCGGTACCCTCTGTATATAGCCTCCACATTGACTCTGTACCGGTACCCTCTGTATATAGCCTCCACATTGACTCTGTACCGGTACCCTCAGTATATAGCCTCCACATTGACTCTGTACCGGTACCCTCTGTATATAGCATCCACATTGACTCTGTACCGGTACCCTCTGTATATAGCCTCCACATTGACCCTGTACCGGTACCCTCTGTATATACCCTCCATATTGACTCTGTACCGGTACCCTCTGTATATAGCCTCCACATTGACTCTGTACCGTAACACCCTGTATATAGCCTCCACATTGACTCTGTACCGTAAAACCCTGTATATAGCCTCCACACTGACTCTGTACCAGTACCCCCTGTATATAGCCTCCACATTGACTCTGTACCGGTACCCTCTGTATATAGCCTCCACATTGACTCTGTACCGTAAAACCCTGTATATAGCCTCCACACTGACTCTGTACAGGTACCCCCTGTATATAGCCTCCACATTGACTCTGTACCGGTACCCTCTGTATATAGCCTCCACATTGACTCTGTACCGGTACCCTCTGTATATAGCCTCCACATTGCCTCTGTACCGGTACCCTCTGTATATAGCCTCCACATTGACCCTGTACCAGTACCCTCTGTATATATCCTCCATATTGACTCTGTACCGGTACCCTCTGTATATAGCCTCCACACTGACTCTGTACTGGTACCCTTTGTATATAGCCTCCACATTGACTCTGTACCGGTACCCCCTGTATATAGCCTCCACATTGACTCTGTTCCAGTACCCCCTGTATATAGCCTCCACATTGACTCTTTACCGGTATTCCCTGTATATAGCCTCCACATTGACTCTGTACCAGTACTCCCTGTATATAGCCTCCACATTGACTCTGTACCAGTACTCCCTGTATATTGCCTCCAAATTGATGCTGCTGCCCCTTTAAGAGCCAGTGGAATGTGATGCTGCCGCCCCTTTAAGAGCCAGTGGAATGTGATGCTGCCGCCCCTTTAAGAGCCAGTGGAATGTGATGCTGCCGCCCCTTTAAGTGCCAGTGGAATGTGATGCTGCCGCCCCTTTAAGTGCCAGTGGAATGTGATGCTGCCGCCCCTTTAAGAGCCAGTGGAATGTGATGCTGCAGCCCCTTTAAGAACCAGTGGAATGTGATGCTGCCGCCCCTTTAAGTGCCAGTGGAATGTGATGCTGCCGCCCCTTTAAGTCCCAGTGGAATGTGATGCTGCCGCCCCTTTAAGTGCCAGTGGAATGTGATGCTGCCGCCCCTTTAAGTGCCAGTGGAATGTGATGCTGCCGCCCCTTTAAGTGCCAGTGGAATGTGATGCTGCCGCCCCTTTAAGTGCCAGTGGAATGTGATGCTGCCGCCCCTTTAAGAGCCAGTGGAATGTGATGCTGCCGCCCCTTTAAGAGCCAGTGGAATGTGATGCTGCCGCCACTTTAAGTGCCAGTGGAATGTGATGCTGCCGCCCCTTTAAGTGCCAGTGGAATGTGATGCTGCCGCCCCTTTAAGAGCCAGTGGAATGTGATGCTGCCGCCCCTTTAAGTGCCAATGGAATGTGATGCTGCCGCCCCTTTAAGAGCCAGTGGAATGTGATGCTGCCGCCCCTTTAAGAGCCATTGTAATGTGATGCTGCCGCCCCTTTAAGAGCCAGTGGAATGTGATGCTGCCGCCCCTTTAAGTGCCAGTGGAATGTGATGCTGCCGCCCCTTTAAGAGCCAGTGGAATGTGATGCTGCCGCCCCTTTAAGTGCCAGTGGAACGTGATGCTGCCGCCCCTTTAAGAGCCAGTGGAATGTGATGCTGCCACCCCTTTAAAAGCCAGTGGAATGTGATGCTGCCGCCCCTTTAAGAGCCAGTGGAATGTGATGCTGCCGCCCCTTTAAGAGCCAGTGGAATGTGATGCTGCCGCCCCTTTAAGAGCCAGTGGAATGTGATGCTGCCGCCCCTTTAAGTGCCAGTGGAACGTGATGCTGCCGCCCCTTTAAGAGCCAGTGGAATGTGATGCTGCCGCCCCTTTAAGTGCCAGTGGAACGTGATGCTGCCGCCCCTTTAAGAGCCAGTGGAATGTGATGCTGCCGCCCCTTTAAAAGCCAGTGGAATGTGATGCTGCCGCCCCTTTAAGAGCCAGTGGAATGTGATGCTGCCGCCCCTTTAAGTGCCAGTGGAATGTGATGCTGCCGCCCCTTTAAGTGCCAGTGGAATGTGATGCTGCCGCCCCTTTAAGAGCCAGTGGAATGTGATGCTGCCGCCCCTTTAAGTGCCAGTGGAATGTGATGCTGCCGCCCCTTTAAGAGCCAGTGGAATGTGATGCTGCCGCCCCAATAAGTGCCAGTGGAATGTGATGCTGCCGCCCCTTTAAGTGCCAGTGGAATGTGATGCTGCCGCCCCTTTAAGTGCCAGTGGAATGTGATGCTGCCGCCCCTTTAAGAGCCAGTGGAATGTGATGCTGCCGCCCCTTTAAGAGCCAGTGGAATGTGATGCTGCCGCCCCTTTAAGTGCCAGTGGAATGTGATGCTGCCGCCCCTTTAAGTGCCAGTGGAATGTGATGCTGCCGCCCCTTTAAGAGCCAGTGGAATGTGATGCTGCCGCCCCTTTAAGTGCCAGTGGAATGTGATGCTGCCGCCCCTTTAAGAGCCAGTGGAATGTGATGCTGCCGCCCCTTTAAGAGCCATTGTAATGTGATGCTGCTGCCCCTTTAAGAGCCAGTGGAATGTGATGCTGCCGCCCCTTTAAGTGCCAGTGGAATGTGATGCTGCCGCCCCTTTAAGAGCCAGTGGAATGTGATGCTGCCGCCCCTTTAAGTGCCAGTGGAACGTGATGCTGCCGCCCCTTTAAGAGCCAGTGGAATGTGATGCTGCCGCCCCTTTAAGTGCCAGTGGAACGTGATGCTGCCGCCCCTTTAAGAGCCAGTGGAATGTGATGCTGCCGCCCCTTTAGAAGCCAGTGGAATGTGATGCTGCCGCCCCTTTAAGAGCCAGTGGAATGTGATGCTGCCGCCCCTTTAAGAGCCAGTGGAATGTGATGCTGCCGCCCCTTTAAGAGCCAGTGGAATGTGATGCTGCCGCCCCTTTAAGTGCCAGTGGAACGTGATGCTGCCGCCCCTTTAAGAGCCAGTGGAATGTGATGCTGCCGCCCCTTTAAAAGCCAGTGGAATGTGATGCTGCCGCCCCTTTAAGAGCCAGTGGAATGTGATGCTGCCGCCCCTTTAAGAGCCAGTGGAATGTGATGCTGCCGCCCCTTTAAGTGCCAGTGGAATGTGATGCTGCCGCCCCTTTAAAAGCCAGTGGAATGTGATGCTGCCGCCCCTTTAAGTGCCAGTGGAATGTGATGCTGCCGCCCCTTTAAAAGCCAGTGGAATGTGATGCTGCCGCCCCTTTAAGAGCCAGTGGAATGTGATGCTGCCGCCCCTTTAAGTGCCAGTGGAATGTGATGCTGCCGCCCCTTTAAGAGCCAGTGGAATGTGATGCTGCCGCCCTTTAAGAGCCAGTGGAATGTGATGCTGCCGCCCCTTTAAGAGCCAGTGGAATGTGATGCTGCCGCCCCTTTAAGTGCCAGTGGAATGTGATGCTGCCGCCCCTTTAAGTGCCAGTGGAATGTGATGCTGCCGCCCCTTTAAGTCCCAGTGGAATGTGATGCTGCCGCCCCTTTAAGTGCCAGTGGAATGTGATGCTGCCGCCCCTTTAAGTGCCAGTGGAATGTGATGCTGCCGCCCCTTTAAGTGCCAGTGGAATGTGATGCTGCCGCCCCTTTAAGTGCCAGTGGAATGTGATGCTGCCGCCCCTTTAAGAGCCAGTGGAATGTGATGCTGCCGCCCCTTTAAGAGCCAGTGGAATGTGATGCTGCCGCCACTTTAAGTGCCAGTGGAATGTGATGCTGCCGCCCCTTTAAGTGCCAGTGGAATGTGATGCTGCCGCCCCTTTAAGAGCCAGTGGAATGTGATGCTGCCGCCCCTTTAAGTGCCAATGGAATGTGATGCTGCCGCCCCTTTAAGAGCCAGTGGAATGTGATGCTGCCGCCCCTTTAAGAGCCATTGTAATGTGATGCTGCTGCCCCTTTAAGAGCCAGTGGAATGTGATGCTGCCGCCCCTTTAAGTGCCAGTGGAATGTGATGCTGCCGCCCCTTTAAGAGCCAGTGGAATGTGATGCTGCCGCCCCTTTAAGTGCCAGTGGAACGTGATGCTGCCGCCCCTTTAAGAGCCAGTGGAATGTGATGCTGCCACCCCTTTAAAAGCCAGTGGAATGTGATGCTGCCGCCCCTTTAAGAGCCAGTGGAATGTGATGCTGCCGCCCCTTTAAGAGCCAGTGGAATGTGATGCTGCCGCCCCTTTAAGAGCCAGTGGAATGTGATGCTGCCGCCCCTTTAAGTGCCAGTGGAACGTGATGCTGCCGCCCCTTTAAGAGCCAGTGGAATGTGATGCTGCCGCCCCTTTAAGTGCCAGTGGAACGTGATGCTGCCGCCCCTTTAAGAGCCAGTGGAATGTGATGCTGCCGCCCCTTTAAAAGCCAGTGGAATGTGATGCTGCCGCCCCTTTAAGAGCCAGTGGAATGTGATGCTGCCGCCCCTTTAAGTGCCAGTGGAATGTGATGCTGCCGCCCCTTTAAGTGCCAGTGGAATGTGATGCTGCCGCCCCTTTAAGAGCCAGTGGAATGTGATGCTGCCGCCCCTTTAAGTGCCAGTGGAATGTGATGCTGCCGCCCCTTTAAGAGCCAGTGGAATGTGATGCTGCCGCCCCAATAAGTGCCAGTGGAATGTGATGCTGCCGCCCCTTTAAGTGCCAGTGGAATGTGATGCTGCCGCCCCTTTAAGTGCCAGTGGAATGTGATGCTGCCGCCCCTTTAAGAGCCAGTGGAATGTGATGCTGCCGCCCCTTTAAGAGCCAGTGGAATGTGATGCTGCCGCCCCTTTAAGTGCCAGTGGAATGTGATGCTGCCGCCCCTTTAAGTGCCAGTGGAATGTGATGCTGCCGCCCCTTTAAGAGCCAGTGGAATGTGATGCTGCCGCCCCTTTAAGTGCCAGTGGAATGTGATGCTGCCGCCCCTTTAAGAGCCAGTGGAATGTGATGCTGCCGCCCCTTTAAGAGCCATTGTAATGTGATGCTGCTGCCCCTTTAAGAGCCAGTGGAATGTGATGCTGCCGCCCCTTTAAGTGCCAGTGGAATGTGATGCTGCCGCCCCTTTAAGAGCCAGTGGAATGTGATGCTGCCGCCCCTTTAAGTGCCAGTGGAACGTGATGCTGCCGCCCCTTTAAGAGCCAGTGGAATGTGATGCTGCCGCCCCTTTAAGTGCCAGTGGAACGTGATGCTGCCGCCCCTTTAAGAGCCAGTGGAATGTGATGCTGCCGCCCCTTTAAAAGCCAGTGGAATGTGATGCTGCCGCCCCTTTAAGAGCCAGTGGAATGTGATGCTGCCGCCCCTTTAAGAGCCAGTGGAATGTGATGCTGCCGCCCCTTTAAGAGCCAGTGGAATGTGATGCTGCCGCCCCTTTAAGTGCCAGTGGAACGTGATGCTGCCGCCCCTTTAAGAGCCAGTGGAATGTGATGCTGCCGCCCCTTTAAAAGCCAGTGGAATGTGATGCTGCCGCCCCTTTAAGAGCCAGTGGAATGTGATGCTGCCGCCCCTTTAAGAGCCAGTGGAATGTGATGCTGCCGCCCCTTTAAGTGCCAGTGGAATGTGATGCTGCCGCCCCTTTAAAAGCCAGTGGAATGTGATGCTGCCGCCCCTTTAAGTGCCAGTGGAATGTGATGCTGCCGCCCCTTTAAAAGCCAGTGGAATGTGATGCTGCCGCCCCTTTAAGAGCCAGTGGAATGTGATGCTGCCGCCCCTTTAAGTGCCAGTGGAATGTGATGCTGCCGCCCCTTTAAGAGCCAGTGGAATGTGATGCTGCCGCCCTTTAAGAGCCAGTGGAATGTGATGCTGCCGCCCCTTTAAGAGCCAGTGGAATGTGATGCTGCCGCCCCTTTAAGTGCCAGTGGAATGTGATGCTGCCGTCCCTTTAAGTGCCAGTTGAATGTGATGCTGCCGCCCCTTTAAGTGCCAGTGGAATGTGATGCTGCCGCCCCTTTAAGAGCCAGTGGAATGTGATGCTGCCGCCCCTTTAAGTGCCAGTGGAATGTGATGCTGCCGCCCCTTTAAGTGCCAGTGGAATGTGATGCTGCCGCCCCTTTAAGAGCCAGTGGAATGTGATGCTGCCGCCCCTTTAAGTGCCAGTGGAATGTGATGCTGCCACCCCTTTAAGTGCCAGTGGAATGTGATGCTGCCGCCCCTTTAAGAGCCAGTGGAATGTGATGCTGCCGCCCCTTTAAGTGCCAGTGGAATGTGATGCTGCCGCCCCTTTAAGAGCCAGTGGAATGTGATGCTGCCGCCCCTTTAAGTGCCAGTGGAATGTGATGCTGATGTCCCTTTAAGAGGGAAAGGGGGATACCTAGTCAGTTATCCAACTGAATGTAGTCAGTTGTCAGAAGTCCAACTGAATCAGAGAGGTAAGGGGGGCTGCCTTAGTCAACAGCCACCTCTTCGGCTCCCGGGGAACAGTGGGTTAACTGCCTTGTTCAGGGGTAGAACGACAGATTTCTACCTTGTCAGCTCGGGGATTTCAGTTACTGGCCTTTCGGTTACTGGCCCAACGCTAACCACTAGGCTACCAAGCCAGTGGATTGTGATGCTGCTGCCCCTTTAAGAGCCAGTGGAATGTGATGCTGGTGAGCCCGGAGACTTCATCTGAGCCCCAATCTGCATGGTGCGTAAAGCCGAGTGGAGCGGAGGGGATCAACCTGGGCCTTGTCTGTTACATTCAAGCGCACACTGCCATCTTCCTCTGCAATCTGTGCTTATGGTTACCTGCCAAACAGGTACACACACAGATCCCAGCCAAGCCCAGACAAGCTTCCTTTTCCCTGAAGTAATACCATGCATGCAGGTACACCTTTCACCTTTACCACAGCAGCACACATTCATTTTAGGTACAGAGGAAGCTCCTAACCTCTGACATGCCCCTGCCTGTCTCTATACATCCTAACCTCTGACATACCCCTGCCTGTCTCTATACATCCTAACCTCTGACATACCCCTGCCTGTCTCTATACATCCTAACCTCTGACATACCCCTGCCTGTCTCTATACATCCTAACCTCTGACATACCCCTGCCTGTCTCTATACATCCTAACCTCTGACATGTCTTTCATACCCCTGCCTGTCTGTATACATTATAACCTCTGACATACCCCTGCCTGTCTCTATACATCCTAACCTCTGACATACCCCTGCCTGTCTCTATACATCCTAACCCCTGACATACCCCTGCCTGTCTCTATACATCCTAACCTCTGACATACCCCTGCCTGTCTCTATACATCCTAACCTCTGACATGTCTTTCATACCCCTGCCTGTCTCTATACATCCTAACCCCTGACATGTCTTTCATACCCCTGCCTGTCTCTATACATCCTAACCTCTGACATACCCCTGCCTGTCTCTATACATCCTAACCCCTGACATACCCCTGCCTGTCTCTATACATCCTAATCTCTGACATTCCCCTGCCTGTCTCTATACATCCTAACCTCTGACATGTCTTTCATACCCCTGCCTGTCTCTATACATCCTAACCTCTGACATGTCTTTCATACCCCTGCCTGTCTCTATACATCCTAACCCCTGACATGTCTTTCATAGCCCTGCCTGTCTCTATACATCCTAACCCCTGACATGTCTTTCATACCCCTGCCTGTCTCTATACATCCTAACCTCTGACATGTCTTTCATACCCCTGCCTGTCTCTATACATCCTAACCCCTGACATGTCTTTCATACCCCTGCCTGTCTCTATACATCCTAACCCCTGGCATACCCCTGCCTGTCTCTATACCGTCTGTTAAGTAGATTCTCAACTGTCAGAAGGGAATACTATTAGATGTTACACATTCCAAAGGGGATGAAAATAGGTAGAAATGCCTGGAAAGTATTCAGCATGTGGAATCACATTATAGTCTGAATCATTTCACCACATCTGTAAGAGAAAAGGACCAATCAGCCAGTAGAACAGATCACCTGCAAGAGAAAAGGACCAATCAGCCAGTAGAACAGATCAGCTCATCTCTCTCTGTTTTCTCTCTCTCTCTCTCTCTCTCTGCTCTGTTCTCTCCCTCTGTTTTTTCTCTTCTCTTCTCTCTCTGTTCTCTATCTCTCTGTTCTCTCTCTGTTCCCTCTCTGTTCTCTCTATTCTCTCTCTCTTCTCTCTCTCTGCTCTCTCTGTTCTCTCTCTTTCGCTCTTCTCTCTCTCTGCTCTCTCTCCCTCTTGCTCGTATCTCTCTCTGTTTCTCTGTTCTCTCTCTATTTCTCTCAGTGTTGTGGTTTTGCAGCATTAACCCTAATCCATTGGGACTGTTGTTGAGGGAATGCCATGCATGCTCTGCTCTTTGCAAGAGGACCCCACCTGTATTTATTTAGCAACTCCATTTACACACAGCATTGAAAAGCCCAGGTGCTCACTTAAACAAATTAGAGAAGGGAGGATAGTGACCATTAGCCAAACAAACACTAACACACAAAAGGGAGGCCTGACTCAAAAGCTTCACTGTTCTACTGAACTTTTCACTAATAATGTGTATGTATTTCCATAGCGAAACCTATGCCTCAAGAGTATTCATAAGCAAATGAATGCTTCTTCCCGAAGTTGCAACAATAACTTAGTAAGTACACTTACTAATACAACAAAGTAAGCAAAATACTCCTAAAATGTTTAAATGCAAAATCTAAAATGGAATGTCTGAGCACCCCCAACAACCATGAATGAAATATATGGATCAGAAATTTAAAAAAATTATGGGCCCAGGTCTTCCCTTTTCCCCAGGTGGAAGATTGGCTTGACCAATGACGTGACCCATAACTCCCAGACCAGACTGAGTGAGTCCTCTTGTCCTGATTGATTGGTATCTACAACAACAACTATAGGCCCTGTTCAAAGTAGTGCATTAAATAGGGAAAAGGGTGCCATTTGGTTAGCGTGACTGTGGGGTTGAGATAACATCTGAAGGGTGGTCTCCATGGATACAGTCTGACTGTGGGGTTGAGATAACATCTGACGGGTGGTCTCCATGGATACAGTCTGACTGTGGGGTTGAGATAACATCTGAAGGGTGGTCTCCATGGATACAGTCTGACGGTGGAGTTGAGATAACATCTGAAGGGTGGTCTCCATGGATACAGTTTGACTGTGTAGTTGAGATAACATCTGAAGGGTGGTCTCCATGGATACAGTCTGACGGTGGAGTTGAGATAACATCTGAAGGGTGGTCTCCATGGATACAGTCTGACGGTGGAGTTGAGATAACATCTGAAGGGTGGTCTCCATGGATACAGTCTGACGGTGGAGTTGAGATAACATCTGAAGGGTGGTCTCCATGGATACAGTTTGACTGTGTAGTTGAGATAACATCTGAAGGGTGGTCTCCATGGATACAGTCTGACGGTGGAGTTGAGATAACATCTGAAGGGTGGTCTCCATGGATACAGTCTGACGGTGGAGTTGAGATAACATCTGAAGGGTGGTCTCCATGGATACAGTCTGACGGTGGAGTTGAGATAACATTTGAAGGTTGGTCTCCATGGATACAGTCTGACTGTGGAGTTGAGATAACATCTGAAGGTGTCCATGGCACCATCTGACCCTCTCTCCTCCACAAAGTAGTGTCTATTGTCTGTTAACCAGGACCTATACTGCTATTGATTTGATGTTTCTATTGTCTGTTAACCAGGACCTATACTGCTATTGATTTGATGTGTCTATTGTCTGTTAACCAGGACCTATACTGCTATTGATTTGATGTGTCTATTGTCTGTTAACCAGGACCTATACTGCTATTGATTTGATGTGTCTATTGTCTGTTAACCAGGACCTATACTGCTATTGATTTGATGTGTCTATTGTCTGTTAACCAGGACCTATACTGCTATTGATTTGATGTGTCTATTGTCTGTTAACCAGGACCTATACTGCTATTGATTTGATGTGTCTATTGTCTGTTAACCAGGAGTTCCAGTTTTATTAGTGGTATGTACAGGATACATATGGTATACACCATTCAACGCGATGCTTACTAGCACATTCCTTCTTGACAATACAACAACAATAAGAAATAATGAAATTATTAGAAGTCATCACAAACACACAAACACACAATACAATGGTACACAATACTATGGTATTGTATCAACAAAAGAAACATATATATGTATATTAAATGTCCCTGAGCCCGGGCTGCACAGGGCCATGTCGGTCCGCTAATACAGGACTTTTAAAGACCCAGTGCACGACTTTTGTAAGAAAAAAAATACACATTTTTATTTTATTTATTTATTTAAAATTCTTATTATTTTTTAGGTGTTGCTGCTGCTGCACCCTCAGCAGCCCTAATTCCTGCGGCTGTGACCTGTGACCTGTGACTATATGAGATGATGTGAGTAAATATCCTAAACACTTGAATTACACATGGCTTTACATGAGGAACTTGTGCTTAGCTGTGGCTCTGACTGTGTGCCTGGAGAATTCCAACCTCAGATCCCTATCCAGGTGTGTGTGTGTGTGTGTGTGTGTGTGTGTGTGTGTGTGTGTGTGTGTGTGTGTGTGTGTGTGTGTGTGTGTGTGTGTGTGTGTGTGTGTGTGTGTGTGTGTGTGTGTGTGTGTGTGTGTGTGTGTGTGTGTGTGTGTGTGTGTGTGTGTGTGTGTGTGTGTGTGTGTGTGTGTGTGTAGGCTATTTAAGGCCCAGGGCATTGATGTCTATCAACAACAGGTCAGTGAAGGTCTATCCTATCTTTAAGGCAGGGCAGTCATGCTGCAAGTCCTCTCCTATTCCATCCTCATCTCCTTCATCCTATCATTCATTCCAGCAGTCATGGTATTTCAAGAACATTTCTAAATTACATAGCAAAACACTGAAGAAGAGGCCAGTTTATTTCAATGCAGAATGCAGTAACATTGTCAGTTCTAGGTATATAACCCTACAGGTGAGGGGGGGGGGGTGTTACCTGTTTTTCTGACGAGGCAGCCAACCACCGATAGGCTGAGACCACGGTAGATGGACCAATCAGCGATAGGCTTGCCTTCTTTCAACCCAAATACCTTACACTGAAAGAATTCCAACCAAGTTGACTCATTCCTATTTAGCAAAGCGAGGTAAATATAGTCTTTTTTTTATAACGAGGATTTATTATTCCTTTCATGTACTGACTATTGTATAGGAGATCATTGATTACCTGCTCTGTATTGGCACAAAGCACACAGAGGTGCAGCAGCGTCCAGTGAAGCCTAACTGCCTGGTAGAAAGGAAGGGACTGTCTGTGTGAAACAAGCAGGGTAGGAAAAGTCGACTTACCTGTAACCCAGGTTCTGGCATCCCTCCCCAACTCTGCCTCACTCTAGTAGTACCTGCTCCGACTTGAAAGTCCAGTTTTACAAGGAAGAATCGTGGAGGAAGAAAAATATGTCACAGGAGACGGACAAGTAAGTGATCATAGCTGGGGAAAGGATCTTTGATGACTTTAACATGACATACGAGACTTTTTGCGCTGTAATTTGGGACAAAATAAATAAACTTCTGTTTTATTATGACATTAATATTTTAGTAAAAAATATGTAACAATTTTTGTTTATATTATTTGGGATTCATTTCCTCTAACCTTTTGGAAGTATTACTGTGGTTGTGTTAAAGGCAAACTAAGGTTGGCGGCGAATAGACTTCGCAGTTTCCGTCAGATGTAATAGGCTGCAGTTTATGTGAATAAAAACTTGAGGTCTTTTTGTTTTAGTACTATTTGGTTTAGGCCTATTTAATACTTTGAGTGGCTTTTAGGGCTAGAATCATCTGTAAATGACTGTGCAGAACAATGTACTTACCATGTTATGAATAAAATATCTTGGTTTATTTATCACATCATTATCTTCTGTTTGGTGCTGTATTTTCAGTACCTGCTGGTTTGATTTGTGGCCATCTTTATGTTGCAGTTTTGTTCTGACTATGTCATACTGCATGTCTGTCTTCTCCATGGACTGGAATGTTGACACTATTGACATTTTGACCCACTATTGACATTTGACATTTGTCTATTTCTTTTTTTCAGTAAAATAATAATTTTTACGGGCTGTAGAATTAATTTCAATAACCTTTTAAATTACTTTTTCTCATCAAATATGACCCTGACTCAAAAATGAGAATAAAATAGTTAGTATCCAATGATGGAATTATTATCATGATTAGTAGCTCACATGTTTCACGAATTCAACCATTTGACTTTAAAGCCGATCATAAAATGTGGACATGGGCAGATGTACACTACTTCTATTTGTTGTACACTGAATATGCAAATACGTTGTTATCATATCAACCCCAGTAATGTTAGTCTGTTTCCCAGCCCTGTTTAGAGCGTACAATATTAGTTCAAATGCCCACACCAGATCTCCACGAAAAACAACCTTTAACACATATTTTTGACATATAGGGCTACAAATGTTTTGTGAAGTCTTCAGTCGTAAAGTTTAACAGCAGACATCAGCTGTATGCACTTCCTTGTGGGTTATACTATTTAAAGACCCAGCACAACCAAAACACATATTTTTCCTGTGTTTTATATGATATCTTCAATGGAGAGAAAGTATGAGAGTGGAGTACAGAAGGGTTAAGAAGAACGAGCTCTGTAGTCCACAGCCTGGGCCCTGAGGGCTTCTAGTGGCTATAATAGCCTCAACATGGGGTCAGAGCGTCATAGGATCTGGAGACATGGGGAGGGGAAAGAAAGGTATGGGGGGAACTGTTGAGCAGAAGTATCTTTCAGGGGTATCTTTTGATTTGGCAGACATTTAAAATGGAGTTTTCCTAAACCTAGGCAAATAAAACAATGTTCTTCTGAGCAGCAGACTAGTAGTTAGTCAGTCCTATAGCTATTGTCTGTCCTGAAGCTCTATAACCTGTTGATTAGAGCTATTGTCTGTCCTGAAGCTCTCTAACCTGCTGATTAGAGCTATTGACTGACCTGAAACTCTCTTTTAATTTTTATTTATTTATTTATTTATTTAACCAGGTAGGCTAGTTGAGAACAAGTTCTCTTTGCAACTGCGACCTGGCCAAGATAAAGCAAAGCAGCGCAACACAAACAACAACACAGAGTTACACGTGGAATAAACAAGTGTACAGTCAATAACACAATAGAAAAAAGAAAGTCTGTATACAGTGCGTGCAAATGGAGGTAGGGTAATAAATAGGCCATAGTAGCAAAGTAATTACAATTTAGCAGATGACGATGAGCAGATGATGGTGTGTAAGTAGTGAAACTGGTGTGTAAATGAGCAGAAAAGTAAATAAAAACAATATGGGGATGAGGTAGGTAGATTGGGTGGGTTAATTACAGATGGACTACAGCAATCGGACTATGGACTGCAGCGATCGGTTAGCTGCTCAGATAGCTGATGTTTAAGTTTAGTGAGGGAAATGTAAGTCTCCAGCTTCAGCAAAAAAAAAAGTTATTAGTTCCAGTCACTGGCAGCAGAGAACTGGAAGGTAAGGCGGCCAAAGTAGGTGTTGTCTTTGGGGATGACCAGTGAGATATACCTGCTGGAGCGCGTGCTACGGGTTGGTGTTGTTATCATGAACAGTGAGCTGAGATAAGGCGGAGCTTTACCTAGCATGGACTTATAGATGACCTGGAGCCAGTGGGTCTGGCGACAAATATGTAGCGAGGGCCAGCCGTCTAGAGCATACAGGTCGCAGTGGTGGGTGGTATAAGGGGCTTTAGTGACAAAACAGATGGCACTGTGATAGACTACATCCAATTTTCTGAGTAGAGTATTGGAAGCTATTTTGTAGATGACATCGCAGAAGTCGAGGATCGGTAGGATAGTCAGTTTTACTAGGGTAAGTTTGGCGGCGTGAGTGAAGGATGCTTTATTGTGAAATAGAAAGCCGATTCTAGATTTGATTTTGGATTGGAGATGTCTGGAAGGAGAGTTTACAGTCTAGCCAGACACCTAGGTATTTCTAGTTGTCCATATATTCTAGGTCAGAACCGTGCAGAGTAGTGATGCTAGTCGGGCGGGAGGGTGCGGGCAGCGAACGGTTGAAAAGCATGCATTTGGTTTTATTTGCGTTTAAGAGCAGTTGCAGGAAGGAGAGTTGTATGGCATTGAAGCTCTCTAACCTGTTGATTAAAGTTATTGTCTTTCAAGCAGAACTCTAACATGCTATTAAGAATAAATATTGTCCGTATTGAATCTCTCTAACCTGCTGATTAGAGCTATTGTCTGTTCTAACGCTCTCTAAGCTGCTGATTAAAGTTATTGAATGTCCTGAATTTCTCTATCCTGCTGATTAGAGCTATTGAATGTCCTGAAGCTCTTTAATTACCTGCTTATTAGAGCTATTGTCTGTCCTGAAGCTCTGTAGCCAGTTGATTAGAGATTTGATCTGCCGTGAAGCTCTCTAACCTGCTGACTAGAGCTCTTGTCTCTCCTGATGCTCTCTAACCTGCTGATTAGAGCTCTTGAATGTCCTGAAGCTCTCCAACTTGTTGATTAGAGCATTTGCCTGTCCTGAAGTTCTCTAACCTGCTGATTAGATTAATGGTCTGTCCTGAGGCTATGCAAACTACTGATTAGAAATGAGCTATTGTCTGTCCTGAAGCTCTCTAACCTGTTTATTAGAGCTATTGTCTGTCCTGAAGCCCTCTGGTCAGTTGTTTAGAGCTATTGTCTATCCTGAAGCTCTCTAACCTGCTGATTGAAGCTATTGTCTGTCCTGGAGCTATCTTACCTGCATATTAGAGCTATTGTCTCTCCTGAAGCTCTCTAACTTGCTGATTAGAGCTATTGTCTGTCCTGATGCTCTCTAACCTGTTGATTAGAGCTATTGTCTATCCTGAAGTTCTCTAACTTGCTGATTAGAGCTTTTGTCTGTCCTGAAGCATCTACCCTGCTGAAAATAATATAGCTATTTTCTCTCCAAAAAATTTCTAATCCGCTGAAATAGAGCTATTGTCTTTCCTTTAGCTTTTTACCTGTTGATTGGTGCTATTTAGAAGCTCTCTAATTTGTTGGGTAGAATAGAGCTATTATCTGTCCTGAAGCTCTCTTTCCTGTTGATTAGAATATAGGTATAGCCTGTCCTGAAGCTCTCTTTCCTGTTGATTAGAATATAGGTATAGCCTGTCCTGAAGCTCTCTTTCCTGTTGATTAGAATATAGGTATAGCCTGTCCTGAAGCCCTCTTTCCTGTTGATTAGAATATAGGTATAGCCTGTCCTGAAGCCCTCTTTCCTGTTGATTAGAATATAGGTATAGCCTGTCCTGAAGCTCTCTTTCCTGTTGATTAGAATATAGGTATAGCCTGTCCTGAAGCCCTCTTTCCTGTTGATTAGAATATAGGTATAGCCTGTCCTGAAGCTCTCTTTCCTGTTGATTAGAATATAGGTATAGCCTGTCCTGAAGCTCTCTTTCCTGTTGATTAGAATATAGGTATAGCCTGTCCTGAAGCCCTCTTTCCTGTTGATTAGAATATAGCTATAGCCTGTCCTGAAGCTCACAAACCTTCTGAACAGAGATATTGTCTGTCCTAAAGCTCTCAAACCTGCTGATTTGAGCTATTGTCTCTCCTGAAGCCCTCTGGTCGGTTGTTTAGAGCTATTGTCAGTCCTGAAGCTCTCTAACCTGCTGATTAGAGATATTGTCTGTCCTGGAGCGATCTTACCTGCATATTAGAGCTCTTGTCTGTCCTGAAGCTCTAAAACCTGCTGATTCGAATAGACCTATCGTCTGTCCTAAAGCACACTAATCTGCTGATTAGAGCTATTGCCTGTCCTAAAGCTTTCTAATTTGTTGGGTAGAATAGAGCTATTATCTGCCCTGAAGCTCTCTTACCTGCTAATTAAACTTATTATCTGTCTGGAAGCTTTCTAACATGCTGGTTAGAGCTATTGTCTTTCCTGAAGCTCTCTAACCTGTTGATTAGATCTAATGTCTGTCCTGAAGCTCTCTAACCTGCTGATTAGATCTAATGTCTGTCCTGAAGCTCTCTAACCTGCTGATTAGATCTAATGTCTGTCCTGAAGCTCTCTAACCTGCTGAATTGAGCTCTTGTCTGTCCTGAAGCTCTCTAACCTTCTGGCTTGTATTTGTATTGATTATGGATCCTCATTAGTTCCTGCCAAGGCACCAGTAACTCTTCCTGGGTTTATTATGGATCCCCATTAGTTCCTGCCAAGGCAGCAGCTAATCTTCCTGGGGTTTATTATGGATCCCCATTAGTTCCTGCCAAGGCAGCAGCTACTCTTCCTGGGGTCCAGCAAAATGAAGGCTGTTTATAGCATTTAAAAAACGTTGCAACATATTCACAGACTGTGTGGCCTCAGGTCCCTACTCCACCACTACCACATATATACTGTACAAGTCCATGTGTATGTGTGTGTATAGTGCATATGCTACTGTGTGTGTGTGTGTGTATGCATGTGCCTGTGTCTATGTTTGTGTTGCTTCACAGTCTCCGCTGTTCCATAAGGTTTTTTTATGGAACAGCTGGAGGCTGAGACAGGAGGGGTCAGGAGACACTGTTGCCCCATCTGAGGACACCCCCAGACAGGGCCAAACAGGAAGGATATAACCCCACCCACTTTGCCAAAGCACAGCCCCCACACCACTAGAGGGATATCTTCAACCACCAACTTACCATCCTGAGACAGGGCTGAGTATAGCCCACAAAGATCTCCGCCATGGCACAACCCAAGGGGGGGGCGCCAACCCAGACAGGATGACCACAGGATGACCATATATACAGAGAAAAGAGTCAGCCTGAGAATTTAACCCTCTGGCACCCCCATAGAGACTGCCAGAGGTCCGGACAACAGGCTTTCCGATTTGACACACTGAACTCTATCTGAGAAGTAGTTGGTGAACCAGGCGAGGCAGTCTTTTGAGAAAACAAGGCTATTGAGTCTGCCGATAAGAATAAGGTGATTGACAGAGTCGAATGCCTTGGCCAGGTCGATGAAGACGGCTGTACAGTACTGTCTTCTATCGAGGGCAGTTATGATATCGTTTAGGACCTTGAGTGTGGCTGAGGTGCACCCATGACCAGCTCGGAACTCAGATTGCATAACAGAGAAGGTATGGTGAGATTCGAAATGTTCGGTGATCTGTTTGTTAACTTGGCTTTCGAAGACTTTAGAAAGGCAGGGAAGGATGGATATAAGTCTGTAACAGTTTGGGTCTAGAATGTCTCCCCCTTTGAAGAGGGGGATGACCACGGCAGCTTTCCAATTTTTAGGGATCTCAGACTATACAAAAAAGAGGTTGAACAGGCTAGTAACAGGGGTTGTAACATTTGTAGCAGATCATTTTAGAAAGAGAGGGTCCAGATTGTCTAGCCCAGCTGATTTCAGAACATCAGATATCTGATTTGGGTGAAGTAGAAGTGGGAGGACTTGGGCAAGTTGCTGCGGGGGGTGCAGAGCTGTTGGCCCAGCTAGGGATAGCCAGGTTGAAAGCATGGCCGGCCGTAGAAAAATTATTATTGATATTCTCAATTATCGTAGATTTATCAGTGGTGACGGTGTTTCCTAGCCTCAGCGCAGTGGGCAGCTGGGAGGAGGTGCTCTTATTCTCCATGGACTTTACAGTGTCCCAACAATTTGGGTAATTAATGCTACAGGATGCAAATTTCTGTTTGAAAAAGCTAGCCTTTGCTTTCCTAACTGACTGTGTATATTGGTCCCTGACTTCCCTGAAAAGTAGCATATCGTGGGGGGCTATTCGATGCTAATGCAGTACGCCACAGGATGTTTTTGTGCTGGTCAAGGGCAGTCAAGTCAGGAGTGAACCATTGGCTATATCTGTTCTTAGTTCTACATTTTTTTAAACGGGCATGCTTATTAAGATGGTGAGGAAAGCACTTTTTTAGAACAACCAGGCATCCTCTAGTGATGGGATGAGGTCAATATCCTTCCAGGATACCCGGGACAGGTCGATTAGAAAGGCCTGCTCGCTGAAGTGTTTTAGGGAACGTTTGACAGTGATGAGGGGTGGTATTTTGACCGCGGACCCATTTGGGACGCAGGCAGTGAGGCAGTGATCGCTGAGATCCTGGTTGAAGACAGCAGAGGTTTATTTAGAGGGCAGGATGGTCAGGATGATATCTATGAGAGTGCCCATGTTTACGGATATAGGGTTGTACCTGGTAGGTTTCTTGATAATTTGCGTGAGATTGAGGACATCTAGCTTAGATTGTAGGATGGCCCGAGTAAGCATGTCCCAGTTTAGGTCACCTAACAGTACGAACTCTGAAGATAGATGGGGGGCAATCAATTCACATATGGTGTCCAGAGCATAGCTGGGGGCTGAGGTGGGTCTTTAACAAGTGGCATTAGTGAGAGACTTATTTCTCGATAGGTGGAGTTTTAAAAGTAGAAGCTCAAATTTTTTGGGCACAGACCTGGATAGTAAGAAAGAACTCTGCAGGCTATCTCTGCAGTAGATTGCAACTCCGCCCCCTTTGGCAGTTCTATCTTGATGGAAAATGTTGTAGTTGGGGATGGACATTTTTGAATTTTTGGTGGCCTTCCTATGCCAAGATTCAGACACAGCTAGGACATCAGGGTTGGCGGAGTGTGCTAAAGCAGTGAATAAAACAAACTTAAGGAGGAGGCTTCTGATGTTAACATGAATGAAACCAAGGCTTTTACGGTTACAGAAGTCAACAAATGAGAACGCCTGGGGAATAGGTGTACTGGTGGCTACAGGGCCTGGGTTAACCTCTACATCACCAGAGGAACAGAGGAGGAGTAGGATAAGGGTACGGCTAAAGGCTATAAAAACTGGTCATGTAGTGCGTTGGGAACAGAGAAAAAAATGAGCAGATTTTTGGGAGTGGTAGAATAGATTCAGGGCATAATGTACAGACTAGGGTATGGTAGGATGTGAGTACAGTGGAGGTAAACTAGGCATTGACTGACGATGAGAGAGGTTGCATCTCTGGAGGCACCAGTTAAGCCAGGTGAGGTCTCAAAATAGCTATCTAAGGCATGTTGAGCAGCAATTGGGGCTCTACAGTGAAGTAAAACAATATAAACTAACAGAAACAGCAGTAGACAAGGCATATTGGCATTAGAAAGAGGCATAAAGCAATCACAGGTGTTGGTCAGGAGAGCTAAGACAACAACGGGTAAATGGCGATGAATGGGCAGAGTGGGTCAGTTAGGTGCACACAGGGCTTGAGTTCGAGGCTGGAGCCGACAGATAAACAAAATCAGGTACAGTGTTATTGAACAATCCAGCAGGCATCAGCCTTGTGGCCGAGTGATTATAGGGTCCAATGAGCAGCAATAGGTGAGTCAGGGAGCCGTTCGGTAGTAACTACTGCGCTAGGCCAGCGGGAGACAGAAAGCTAGCGGGCCGGGGATAGCAGATGGGTCTTCGGCGACGTCGCAATGGAAAACCACATCGGACAATTACATCGGCAGACCAGTCGTGATGGATAGGAGGGGCTCCGTGTCAACAACAAAGTGTCCAGGCCAATTGGCAAAAGAGGTATTGTAGCCCAAGAATTAGCTGGTATACTCCGTCGGTTGGCCGGGAGATGGGCCTAGCTCGAGGCTAACTGGTGCTTGCTTCGGGACTGGTGCTTGCTGCGATGATCTGGTGTAATGGTCCAGAGATTGCAGCAGGAATCCGGTGAGGAGAAAAGCAGTCCGATATGCTGTGGGTTGATATCACGCTGTGCAGACCGGCAGGTAATTGTCCGAGCTAAAGCTGGCTGGTGTCCGAGCTAAAGGTGAAGACCGCTAGCAGTGGCTAACAATGACTAGTAGATAGTTAGCTGGCTAGCTCCTGATGGAAGTTCCAGTTATAAGGTATAAAAAATAGCAGAACCGTACCACATTGGGTGAGGTGGGTTGCAGGAAAGTATATTTAGTTTGTAGATGGAAAGTGAGATTAAAATATATACGAGAAAGAAAACTTCTCCCCGTTTTAGCTACTGTTGTGTCAATATGTTTTGATCATGACAGTTTACAATCCAGGGTTACTCCAAGCAGTTTAGTCACCTCAACCTGCTCAATTTCAACATTATTTATTACAATATTTATTTGAGGTTTAGGGTTCAATGAATGATTTGTACCAAATACAATGCTTTTAGTTTTAGAAATATTTAGGACTAACTTATTCCTTGCCACCCACTCTGAAACTAACTGCAACTCTTTGTTAAGTGTTTCAGTCACAGTCGCTGGTCAGTTGTACTTAGATGTGTAGTTTCAGCATTTGTTGCTGGCATGTCATGCCTAAATTTGCTATTCTTGCCAATGAAAAAATAATTAAAATAAGTTGGAAATATCAGTTGGTTTTGTGATGAATGAGCCGTCTGATTCATTGAATGATGGAGCTGAGTTTGCCTTTTCCCCCAGAATTTCATTTAAGGTGCTCCAAAGCTTTTTACTAGCATTCATTATTTCACTTATCATTTCATAGTGTAGTTTCTTCCTCTTTTTATTCAGTTTAGTCACATGATTTCTCAATTTGCAATACGTTTGCCAATCAGTTGTGCAGCCAGACTTATTTGCCATTCCTTTTGCCTCATCCCTCTCAAACATACCATTTTTCAATTCCTCATCAATCCATGGGGATTTAACAGTTTTTACAGTCATTTTCTTTATGGGTTCATGTTTATTAGCAACTTGAATAAGCAAAGTCATACATGTGTCAAGTGTCTTTTTGCTCCTCATTACACACCACGGACCAACAGATATTCTTTACGATAAACAACAAAGGAATGACTACAAAACTTCTTGTATGACCTCTTATACACTATATTTAGGCTTGCACATTTTGGGGAATAGTCAGATGTGGAAACTTTCCTTAACCGGAATATATGGGAATTAACAGGAATATATGCAAATTAATATTAATACCATTTAAATGTAGATGTTTTTTGTTTTGGATATATTTACCATTTCATATGGAGACAGAAACATAAAGCTTTTACATTATCATAAGTAGACATAATTGCAAATGATTAAATCCTTCCAATAGAAATGTAAAAAACAGTTTAGTTAAAAATTGAACTTTAATTAAATGAGTTGACTCTTCACATAGGATGATTTCACTGAACAACAAAAGACAGGGAATATCGAATGATCCCCAATGATCAATAACATCTCCCAAAAACGTTTTCAACAGAATGTAAAATGATAGTCTACAAACTAAAGCTTTGGTTGTCTTGATCTCAGGCTTCCATGTCTTCTCCCTGGACCTCCTCAATGTCCACCTCTTGAACATCAGACTCTGAGGCCTCATCTTCACTGTCACTTTCCAATCTTGTTGAGGATGGCTCATTGTCAGGCTCAAAAAGCCTCAAATTTGACCACCAGTTTTTCAACCCTTGTATTGGGCAGCCTGTTGCATGCTTTGGTGTGTGTGGTCCCAAACAAGGACCAGTTGCGCTCTGAGACGGCTGATGTTGGTGGGATTTGGCAACAGGGGAAAGAGCCTCAGATCCACAAAGTCCCTTCCACCATGTGGCTGATGAGATATGTTGCTACGACTGCCATATTGCATCTCCATCCCAAAGCCCTTGCATGGAAGTGTACTTCACCAGACTACCAAGAACCTTGCCCTCATCCAGTCCAAGGTGGCGAGACACGGTTGTGATGACACCATAGGCCTTGTTGATCTGCGCACCAGACAGGATGTTCTTGCCAGCATACTTGGGGTCCAACATCTACCCTGCGGTGTGTATGGGCTTCAGGAAGAAGTCTTCATGCTTTTTGATGTATTTCAAAACTGTAGTTGCCTCTACTCGGAGCAACAGTGAAGTGGGTAGGGCAGTATGGATTTCTTCTCTTACATCTGCAAGCAGAGTCTGGACATCAGACAGGATGGCATTGTCTCCCTCAATCCGTGCAATGGCTACTGCTATTGTTATTTTGGTTAGGTCAGGTTGTGACATGGGTGATGTATGTGTTTTGTATTGTCTAGGGTTTTTTGTATGTTTATGGGGCTGTTACCTTTCTAGGTATTTTGTATGTCTATGGTTGCCTAGATTGGTTCTCAATTAGAGGCAGCTGTCTATCGTTGTCTCTGATTGGGAACCATATTTAGGCAGACATTTTCTGTGGGTACTTTGCGGGTGATTGTTTCCTGTCTTTGTGTTCTCTGCACCAGATATATTTCACACGTTATCGAGATGCTGACTGTTAGCACTTGGTTCTGTAGCAGCTTCCCACCAGAATGGGCTTTAGGTGAGGCAGATGAACCTGTAGCCATATTACTTCAACAGTATTTAACATTATATCCTCTCTAATCTTTACAGGAATGTGGTTCTGAATATAAACAGCAACACCTCCACCATTGGCATTTCTATCTTTTCCATAAATGTTATAACCTTGTATTGCTACCACTGTATTATCAAAGGTTTTATCTAAGTGAGTTTCAGAGATAGTCAGAATATGAATGTCATCTGTTACTAGCAATTTATTGATTTCTTAAGCTACATATATTAACGTGGGCTATTTTGAGCCCTTTCTTCAGCGATGATTACTTGCTTTCATTGCTTTATTGGGAGGTTTAGCAGCAGTAGAGGTGCTCATGTTATTTATGTTAATGCAGGGTGAGCTGCTCACAGTGGACTTCCTTCTAGGGCACACCGGCTTAGTGCTAACAGTATACATCTGGTTCATATGCACATGATTACTGCACACAATAGCTGTAGGATCAGCAGAGGCATTCAGGGCAGTTAAAGCAACAAATTAGATTGCATATATTTTGTCTACTGATGCCCCTGGTGTAATGTACAATTGCTGAAGCATTATGAAAACTCTGCATCACAACAGTAGGGATTAGCTGAGCTGTGCTTGAGTCATTGATAAATCATTGTCTCAACACAGCTGTATTATGCTGTGAAAGGATCCAGGAACCTAAATGATTTGGGTGGATCACATCCTCCTTGTATAACATGTTTTGTTTCCAAATGTTATCGAAATTGTCAACAAAAGTTACACCCATTGAGCTGCAATAGTCACGTAGCCAGTTGTGAAGAGAAAGAATCCTGAGACATTGTTCAATGCCACGATTCAGAGATGGCAGAGGGCCAGATATGATTGATCTTTTGTTAGGGTTTAGAAGAGAGTCAATCAACTCTTTTAAAATCCCATTTCAACTGTTCAGAGCTGCCCTTCATAATGTGATTAAAACCCACATGGACTAGGATAGAATGGATTTCAATGTCCTGGTGTAGTACATTCAGGAGCAACTTAGTAATGTCATTAAAACCCACATGGATAGGATAAAATCAATGTCCTGGTGTAGTGCATTAAGGAGCAGCTTAGTAATGTCATTAAACCCCACATGGACTAGGATAGAATCAATGTTTATGTCCTGGTGTAGTACATTCAGGAGCAGCTTAGTAATGTCATTAAAACCCACATGGACTAGGATAGAATCAATGTTTATGTCCTGGTGTAGTACATTCAGGAGCAGCTTAGTAATGTTATTAGAACCCACATGGACTAGGATAGAATCAATGTCCTGATAGTACATTCAGGAGCAGCATAGTAATGTCATTAAAACACACATGGACTAGGATAGAATGGATTTCCATGTCCTGGTGTAGTACATTCGGGAGCAGCTTATTAATGTCATTTACTCGAGCTCCGGGACCGGACATTGTTTTTGCACCAGGAACGGTCACATTTCTTACCATGGAGCTGCCCAGATTCACCGCTGGCGAGAAGGATGAGGAAATCCGCCCACTCCCACTTCTCAGGATTCAGAGAACCCTTTATGGATGGGCAAGAGGCAGGATAACTTGAGCCCATTGCTCCCGGGGCCTGTGGCAGGCCTCCGACAGATGGAGAAGCCCCGCTCGATCCAGAACAGGGACGGAAGGTTGTCAACATCGACTAAGAATTCGTAGTTGTAGGCACTGCGACTGCAGACACGACTCGTGACATGCGACCATTGTTGATCGTCTTGCTCCTCTTGCTGTGCTCCTTTGACTCCACTATCAGATGGGGGAGCTCCAGGCAACACCGGCCAGTTGGATAACGACAAACGACAAGGCGGAGATGCATCCAACAAGCGTGAACGTCGTCCAGCCACCGGCGTAGAAAATGTAAACATTCTACTCTGCGTTTTCCCCAGTTTCTTACGTAGGCTGGCGATCTGCGTGATCAATGAATCCACCTCAAACCTATAATCCTCGGCAAGTAAACAATTGCCGCATTGGAACTCTGAGTGGTCCAGTTTGTCCCGTAACAGTGGGTAATAGATACCGCTCCTACGGTGCTGGAGATGTATTTCTCCAGACAAAGAGGACTTCAGTCCAAAACTCATCTGGTACCAACTTCATTAGCCTGATGGCTAGCAGCTTAGCGTCAATGTCAAGCAGGCTTCAACCTGTTTGTTAAGTGGGATTCCGGGACAAGAAATAGCTGTCCTTGCTGTTCAAAGCTTATAGCTATTCTCTGCCCTGAAGCTCTCTAACCTGCTAATTAGAATATACCTATTGTCCATCCTGAAGTTCTCTAACCTGCTGATTAGAGCTATTGTCTGTCCTGAAGTTCTCTAACCTGCTGATTAGAGCTATTGTCTGTCCTGAAGCTCTCTAACCTGCTGATTAGAGCTATTGTCTGTCCTGAATCTCTCTAACCTGCTGATTAGAGCTATTGTCTGTCCTGAAGTTCTCTAACCTGCTGATTAGAGCTATTGTCTGTCCTGAATCTCTCTAACCTGCTGATTAGAGCTATTGTCTGTCCAGAAGCTCTCTAACCTGCTGATTAGAATATAGTTATTGTCTGTCCTGAAGCTCTCTAACCTGCTGATTAGAGCTATTGTCTGTCCTGAAGCTCTCTAACCTCCTTTAGTGTGTGTGTGTGTGTGTGTGTGTGTGTGTGTGTGTATATATGCAGTGTGTATCAGTGTGTATAATAAGTGTGTTTGTGTACAGTTGAAGTCAGAAGTTTACATACACCTTAGCCAAATACATTTAAACTCAGTTTTCCACAATTCCTGACATATAATCCTAGTACAAATGCCCTGTCTTAGGTCAGGTAGGATCACAACTTTATTTTAAGAATGTGAAATGTCAGAATAATTTTATTTTACTAGGCAAGTCAGTTAAGAACAAATTCTTATTTTCAATGACAGCCTAGGAACAGTGGGTTAACTGCCTGTTCAGGGGCAGAACAACAGATTTGTACCTTGTCAGCTCGGGGATTATGAACTTGCAACCTTCCGGTTACTAGTCCAACACTCTAACCACTACCCTGCCGTAGAGAGAATGATTTATTTCAGATTTTATTTCTTTCATCACATTCCCAGTGGGTCAGAAGTTTACATACACTCAATAAGCACAGTGGGGAGAACAAGTATTTGATACACTGCCGATTTTCCAGGTTTTCCTACTTACAAAGCCTGTAGAGGTCTGCAATTTTTATCATAGGTACACTTCAACTGCGAGAGACGGAATCTAAAACAAAAATCCATTGCATTTTATTGCATGACATAAGTATTTGATCACCTACCAACCAGTAAGAATTCCGGCTCTCACAGACCTGTTAGTTTTTCTTTAAGAAGCCCCCCTATTCTCCACTCATTACCTGTATTAATTGCACCTGTTTGAACTTGTTTCCTGTATAAAAGACACCTGTCCACACACTCAATCAAACAGACTCCAACCTCTCCACAATGGCCAAGACCAGAGAGCTGTGTAAGGACATCAGGGATAAATTGTAGACCGGCACAAGGCTGGGATGGGATACAGGACAATAGGCAAGCAGCTTGGTGAGAAGGCAACAACTGTTGGTGCAATTATTAGAAAATGGATGAAGTTCAAGATGACGGTCAATCACCCTCGGTCTGGGGCTCCATGCAAGATCTCACCTCGTGGGGCATCAATGATCATGCGGAAGGTGAGGGATCAGCCCAGAACTACACGGCAGGACCTGGTCAATGACCTGAAGAGAGCTGGGACCACAGTCTCAAAGAAAACCATTAGTAAAACACTACGCCATCGTGGATTAAGCGCATGTTCAGGCCCGTCTGAAGTTTGCCAATGACCATCTGGACGATCCAGAGGAGGAATGGGAGAAGGTCATGTGGTCTGATGAGACAAAAATAGAGCTTTTTGGTCTAAACTCCACTCGCCGTGTTTGGAGGAAGAAGAAGGATGAGTACAACCCCACGAACACCATCCCAACCGTGAAGCATGGAGGTGGAAACATCCTTCTTTTGGCATGCTTTTCTGCAAAGGGGACAGGACGACTGCACCGTATTGAGGGGAGGATGGATGGGGCCATGTATCGTGAGATCTTGGCCAACAACCTCCTTCCTTCAGTAAGAGCATTGAAGATGAGTCGTGGCTGGGTCTTCCAGCATGGCAACGACCCGAAAAACCCAGCCAGGGCAATTAAGGAGTGGCTCTGTAAGAAGCATTTCAAGGTCGTGGAGTGGCCTAGCCAGTCTCCAGACCTGAACCCAATAGAACATCTTTGGAGGGAGCTGAAAGTTCGTATTGCCCAGCGACAGCCCCGAAACCTGAAGGATCTGGAGAAGGTCTGCATGGAGGAGTGGGCCAAAATCCCTGCTGCAGTGTGTGCAAACCTGGTCAAGAACTACAGGAAATGTATGATCTCTGTAATTGCAAACAAAGGTTTCTTTACCAAATATTTAGTTCTGCTTTTCTGATGTATCAAATAATTGTCATGCAATAAAATGCTAATTAATTACTTAAAAATCATACAATGTGATTTTCTGGATTTTTGTTTTAGATTCTGTCTCTCACAGTTGAAGTCTACCTATGATGAAAATGACAGACCTCTACATGCTTTGTAAGTAGGAAAACCTGCTAAATCGGGCAGTGTATCAAATAATCCCCACTGTATTTGGTAGCATTGCCTTTAAATTGTTTAACTTGGGTCAAACTTTTGGGTAGCCTTCCACAAGCTTCCCACAATAAGTGGGGTGAATTTTGGCCCATTCTTCCTGAAAGAGCTGGTATAAACTGAGTCAGGTTTGCAGGCATACTTGCTCGCACACGCTTTTTCAGTTCTGCCCACACATTTTCTATAGGGTTGAGGTCAGGGCTTTGTGATGGCCACTCCAATACCTTGACTTAAGCCATTTTGCCACACATTTGGAAGTATGCATTGTACATTTGGAAGACCCATTTACGATCAAGCTTTAACTACCTGACTGATGTCTTGGGATGTTGCTTCCATATGTCTACTTAATTTTACCTCATGTTGAAATCTATTTTGCAAGCCTCCCCCTTATTCCTCCAAACATAACGACGGTCATTATGGCCAAACAGTTCTATTTCTGCTTCATCAGACCAGAGGACATTTCTCCAAAAAGTACAATCTTTATCACCATGTGCAGTTTCAAACCTTAGTCTGGCTTTTTTTATAGCGGTTTTGGAGCAGTGGCTTCTTCCTTGCTAAGCGGCCTTTCAGGTTATGTCGATATAGGACTCATTTTACTGTGGATAGAGATACTTTTTAACCTGTTTCCTCCAGCATCTTCACAAGGTCTTTTGCTGTTGTTCTGGGATTGATTTGCACTTTTCACACCAAAGTGCGTTCATCTCTAGGAGACAGAACACGTCTCCTTCCTGAGCGGTATGACGGCTGTGTGGTCTCATGGTGTTTATACTTGCGTACCATTGTTTGTACAGATGAACGTGGTACCTTCATGCGTTTGGAAATTGCTCCCAAGGGTGAACCAGACTTGTGGATGTCTACAATTTTTTTCTGAGGTCTTGGCTGATTTCTTTAGATTTTCTCATGATGTCAAGCAAAGAGGCACTGAGTTTGAAGGTAGGCCTTGAAATACATCCACAGGTACACCTCCAATTGACTCAAATTATGTCAATTAGCCTATCAGAAGCTTCTAAAGCCATGACATCATTTTCTGGAATATTCCAAACTGTTTAAAGTTACAGTCAATTTAGTGTATGTAAACTTCTGACCTACTGAATTGTGATACAGTGAATAAGTGAAATAATCCATCTGTAAACAATTGTTGGAAGAATGACTTGTGTCATGCACAAAGTAGATGTCCTAACCGACTTGCCAAAACTAGAAATTTGTGGAGTGGTTGAAAAACGAGTTATAATGACTCCAACCTAAGTGTATGTAAACTTCCGACTTCAACTGTATATTAAGAGTGCGTGTTTGTGTCATATCACAGTAAGCGGCTGGTGGTGGTGGTACCCAATGAGACGTCATTCCAAGGGCGGCGTGCATACACCAGCGAGGATGAGGCATGGCGGTCCTACTTGGAGAACCCTCTGACTGCAGCCACTAAGGCCATGATGAGCATCAATGGAGACGAGGACTCTGCTGCAGCCCTGGGACTGCTCTACGACTATTACAAGGTGAGAAAGTTACAAAGTTCACTATTACTACTACCGCTACTATCACTATCACTATATCACTAATACTACTAATACTATTCCTAATACTACTATCTCTACTACTACTACTACTACTATCACTATCACTACTATCACTAATACTACTACTACTATGACTAATACTATGACTAATACAGGACTACCTGACATGATGACTCCTTGCTGTCCCCAGTCCACCTGGCCATGCTGCTGCTCCAGTTTCAACTTCCACCTGACTGTGCTGCTGCTCCAGTTTCAACTGTTCTGCCTTATTATTATTCGACCATGCTGGTCATTTATGAACATTTGAACATCTTGGCCATGTTCTGTTATAATCTCCACCCGGCACAGCCAGAAGAGGACTGGCCACCCCACATAGCCTGGTTCCTCTCTAGGTTTCTTCCTAGGTATTGGCCTTTCTAGGGAGTTTTTCCTAGCCACCGTGCTTCTACACCTGCATTGCTTGCTGTTTGGGGTTTTAGGCTGGGTTTCTGTACAGCACTTTGAGATATCAGCTGATGTACGAAGGGCTATATAAATACATTTGATTTACTACTACTACTACTACTACTACTACTACTACTATCACTACCACTACTACTATTACTACTATCACAACAGCTACTACTATCACTATCACAACAACTACTACTATCACTATCACTAATACTACTACTATCACTGATACTACTACTATCACTACTACTACTACTACTACTACTTCTACTACTACTACTACTACTACTACTACTACCATCACTATCACTATCACTACTACTACTACTACTACTATCACTACCACTACTACTACTACTACTACTATTAATATTACTGTCACTAATACTATCAGTATGACTACTATAACTAGTACTACTATCACTAGTACTACAATCACTAGTACTACTATCACTACTATTAATACTACTGTCACTACTACTATCACTATCGCTAGTACTACTGTCACTACTACTACTATCACTAGTACTACTATTAATACTACTGCCACTACTACTATCACTACTACTACTATCACTAGAATGACTACTACTATCACTACTACTATCACTGCTACTACTACTATCACTATCACTAGTACTAATACTACAATCACTAGTACTACAACTACTATCACAAGTACTACTACTACTATCACTACTACTACTACTATCATGACTACTACTACTACTATCACTATGCCCAGTACTACTATCACTACTACTACTACTACTACTATCACTAATACTACTACTACTATCACTAGTACTACTACTACTATCACTACTACTATCACTAGTACTACTACTATTATCACTAGTACTACTACTACTATCACTACTACTATCACTAGTACTACTACTACTACTACTACTACTACTACTACTACTACTACTATCACTACTACTATCGTTATCACTACTACTACTATCACTAGTACTACAACAACAATCACTACTACTACTACTACTATCACTACTATCACTACTACTACTATCACTACTACTACCATCACTAGTAGTACTTCTACTATCACTACTACTATCATGACTACTATCACTACTACTACTACTACTATCACTACTACTATCATTATCACTAGTACTACTACCACTGCTGCAGCCCTGGGACTGCTCTACGACTATTTTCAAGGTGAGAAAGTTACAAAGTTCAATATTACTACTACTACTATTCCTAATACTACTATCTCTACTACTACTATCACTATCACTATCACTAATACTACTACTACTATCACTAATACTATGACTACTACTACTACTACTACTACTATCACTACCACTACTATCACTACTACTACTACTACTACTACCATTACTACTATCACTACTGCTACTACTACTATCACTATCACAAAAACTACTACTATCACTAATACTACTACTATCACTGATACTACTACTACTACTACTACTACTACTATCACTATCACTACTACTACTACTACTATCACTACTACTACTTCTACTACTACCACGACTACTACTACTACCACTACCACTACTACTACTACTACTATCACTACTACTACTTTTATCACTATCACTACTACTACTATTAATACTACTGTCACTAATACTATCAGTATCACTACTATCACTAGTACTACAATCACTAGTACTACAATCACTAGTACTACAATCACTAGTACTACTATCACTAGTACTACTATTAATACTACTGTTACTACTACTATCACTATCGCTAGTACTACTATTACTACTACTACTATCACTAGTACTACTATTAGTACTACTGCCACTACTACTATCACTACTACTACTATCACCAGAATGACTACTACTATCACTACTACTATCACTGCTACTACTATCACTACTACTATCACTGCTACTACTACTATCACTGCTACTACTACTATCACTAGTACTAATACTACAATCACTCGTACTACAACTACTATCACAAGTACTACTACTACTATCACTACTACTACTACTACTATCACTAGTACTACTACTATCATGACTACTACTACTACTATCACTATGACTAGTACTACTATCACTACTACTACTATCACGAGTACTACTACTACTATCACTAGTACTACTACTATTATCACTACTACTACTACTACTACTACTACTACTACTACTACTACTATCACTACTACTACCACTACTACTAATATCACTATCACTACTACTACTATCACTACTACTACCATCACTAGTAGTACTTCTACTATCACTACTACTATCACAACTACTATCACTACTACTACTACTACTACTACTACTACTACTACTACTACTACTACTACTATCACTACTACTATCATTATCACTTGTACTACTACCACTGCTGCAGCCCTGGGACTGCTCTATGACTATTTTCAAGGTGAGAAAGTTACAAAG